>NC_143034.1:80193870-80228870 GCF_057628025.1 Oncorhynchus mykiss | reverse complement strand
TCTGCAGTGTGGATCCTCCAGTCTAGCAGAGAGCAGTCTGACTCCTGAGTCTCCTGGGTGATTGTAGCTCAGGTCCAGCTCTCTCAGGTGTGAGGGGTTTGACTCCAGAGCTGAGACCAGAGAAGCACAGCCTTCCTCTGTGACTAGACAGCCTGACAGCCTGCAAAGAGTCAAATCATATTAAAATCACACAGATATTCTTTGGTGGTGACATATTCAAAATATTCAGATATATCAGTGTTCTGAAACCTGACATATCTATTCATAATATTACTTGTAGAGAGAAACATGTTTAGTACAAATATTATAGTGACCAGAGCAGTTTAAAAAGCAGTATCAGTCAGAAGACAGACAGTGAGGTATCAGATTTAGATTGTATTGAGTATACAGTCCACACCATATCTATTTAGACAGTGAGGAATCAGATTTAGATTGTATTGAGTATACAGTCCACACCATATCTATTTAGACAGTGAGGTATCAGATTTAGATTGTATTGAGTATACAGTCCACACCATATCTATTTAGACAGTGAGGTATCAGATTTAGATTGTATTGAGTATACATTCCACACCATATCTATTTAGACAGTGAGGTATCAGATTTAGATTGTATTGAGTATACAGTCCACACCATATCTATTTAGACAGTGAGGTATCAGATTTAGATTGTATTGAGTATACAGTCCACACCATATCTATTTAGACAGTGAGGTATCAGATTTAGATTGTATTGAGTATACAGTCCACACCATATCTATTTAGACAGTGAGGTATCAGATTTAGATTGTATTGAGTATACAGTCCACACCATATCTATTTAGACAGTGAGGTATCAGATTTAGATTGTATTGAGTATACAGTCCACACCATATCTAAGTAAGTATTAGTATTAGTATTAGTACCAAGTATTTGGTCTGATATACTACATCAGCCTGAGACTGCAATGATGGAGAAGGATCATGAATGAATCATGAATAATAATGAGTGAGAAAGTTACAGAGGCTACAACAAAACATACTAACCTCTCACCATTACCAATAACAGAGGCTACAACAAAACATACTAACCTCTCATCATTACCAATAACAGAGGCTACAACAAAACATGCTAACCTCTCACCATTACCAGTAACAGAGGCTACAACAAAACATGCTAACCTCTCACCATTACCAATAACAGAGGTTACAACAAAACGATGCTAACCTCTCACCATTACCAATAACAGAGGCTACAACAAAACATGCTAACCTCTCACCATTACCAATAACAGAGGCTACAACAAAACATACTAACCTCTCATCATTACCAATAACAGAGGCTACAACAAAACATGCTAACCTCTCACCATTACCAGTAACAGAGGCTACAACAAAACATGCTAACCTCTCAACATTACCAATAACAGAGGATACAACAAAACATGCTAACCTCTCACCATTACCAATAACAGAGGCTACAACAAAACATGCTAACCTCTCACCATTACCAATAACAGAGGCTACAACAAAACATGCTAACCTCTCACCATTACTAATAACAGAGGCTACAACAAAACATGCTAACCTCTCACCATTACTAAAAACAGAGGCTACAACAAAACATGCTAACCTCTCACCATTACCAATAACAGAGGCTCCAACAAAACATGCTCACCTCTCACCATTACCAATAACAGAGGCCACAACAAAACATGCTAACCTCTCACCATTACTAATAACAGAGGCTACAACAAAACATGCTAACCTCTCACCATTACCAATAACAGAGGCTCCAACAAAACATGCTCACCTCTCACCATTACCAATAACAGAGGCTACAACAAAACATGCTAACCTCTCACCATTACCAATAACAGAGACTACAACAAACATGCTAACCTCTCACCATTACCAATAACAGAGGCTACAACAAAACATACTAACCACTCACCATTAACCTCAAATAAAAGGTTACATTCTGTACTGTCTGCTAATATGAAACATTATATCTCAAATCCAAAATGCTGGAGCACCACATTTAAAACTGTAATCTTCACTGTCCAAACACATATGGTGTGGACTATGTGTCTCTGGTAAACACATGTGGATCTGGTGAACAGTTATCACTTGTTGACCAACTACAGGAATACTGACCTCAGAGTCTCCAGTTTACAGTGGGGATTCCCCAGTCCAGCAGAAAGCAGCTCCACTCCTGAATCCTTCAGGTCATTGTTACTCAGATCCAGCTCTCTCAGGTGTGAGGGGTTTGACTCCAGAGCTGAGACCAGAGAAGCACAGCCTTCCTCTGTGACTAGACAGCCTGACAGCCTGCAAAGAGTCAAATCATATTTAAATCACACTGTTATTCTTTGTTGGTGAAAATAGTGGCAGTATATTTTTTTCAACATATTCTGATATATCAGTGTCCTAATGTAGAAGGACAACGACAGATGCATTTGGTTTATACAGATTCATCTTCCGTCTCCTCGAGTTGTATTGTCAAAATGTTATACTAATTACTAAATATGTTTTTCAATATAATATTAGATACATATAATATACATATTAATATTATATACATATTACAGTACATTTTTAACTCTAAACTGAATATTTCTTCGTGATGATTAGATCTTAAATGTCATTTTATTTACTCACAGAACAGTTCTGGAGGCTTTGACCACTGGCAGCATCCTCAGAAGACCTTCCTCTGATCTGGAGTATTTCTTCAGGTCAAACACATCCAGCTCCTTTTCTGAAGTCAGCAAAACAAAGACCAGAGCTGACCACTGTGCAGGTGACAGGTTGGCTCTACAGACAATTCCAAATCTCAGGTAGCTTTGGATCTCCTCCACTAGATAATGGTCATTCAGTTCATTCAGACAGTGGAACAGATTGATGCTCCTCTGTGGAGAGAGATTCTCCCTGATCTTCTCCTTGATGTACTTGACCGTTTCTTCATGGCTCTGTGAGCTGCTTCTTGTCTTTGTCAGTAGACCTCGTAAGTGCTTCTGATTGGACTCCAGTGAGAGGCCCAGAAGGAAGCGGAGGAAAAGGTCCAGGTTTCCTGTCTCACTTTGCAAGGCTTTATCCACAGCACTCTTGTAGAAAGTAACTTTAGGCTTCTCTCTGAACAGCGCAGAAAGGTTCCTGGACATTGATTGAGGTTTGTCCATTAGATTCTCATTGTTGTTGATGAATGAGAGGAACACATATACAGCAGCCAGAAACTCCTGAATGCTCAGATGTACGAAGCAGTACACCTTGTCCTGGTACAGCCCACATTCCTCTTTAAAGAGCTGTGTGCACAATCCTGAGTACACTGAGGCTTCATTAACATCAATGCCAGCCTCTTTCAGGTCTTCTTCATAGAAAATCAGATTGCCCTTCACAAGCTGTTGAAAAGCCAGTTTCCCCAGTGACAGAATGCTCTCTTTATTCCAGTGTGGACCTGTCTCTTCTTTCCCAATATACTTTTCATTCTTCTGTTTGATATGAAACACCACAAGGTGTGTGTACATCTCAGTAAGAGTCTTGGGCATCTCTTCTCTCTTATGTTTCAGCATGTGTTCAAGGACTGTTGCAGAAATCCAACAGAAGACTGGAATGTGGCACATGATGTGGAGGCTCCTTGATGTCTTTATGTGTGAGATGATTCTGCTGGCCATGTCCTCATCACTGAATCTCTTCCTGAAGTACTCCTCCTTCTGTGGGTCATTGAACCCTCGTACCTCTGTCACCTGGTCAACACACCCTGAAGGGATCCTATTGGCTGCTGCTGGTCGGGTAGTTATCCAGAGGAGAGCAGAGGGAAGCAGATTTCCCTTGATGAGATTTGTCATCAGAACATCCACTGAGGTTGACTCTGTGACGTCACAACAGATCTTGTTCTTCTGGAAGTCTAGGGGCAGTCGGCACTCATCCAGACCATCAAAGATGAACAGAACTTTGTACTTGTCGTAGTTGGAGATTCTTGATTGTTTGGTTTCCATTGAGAAGTGATTGAGACGTTCAATCAAAGTGTGTTCTTCTTTTATCATATTCAGCTCCCGGAAAGGGAATGAAAATACAAATTGGACATCCTGATTTGCTTTTCCTTCAGCCCAGTCCAGAATGAACTTCTGCACAGAGACTGTTTTTCCAATGCCAGCGACTCCCTTTGTCAGCACAGTTCTGATAAGTTTGTCTTGTCCAGTTAAGGGTTTGAAGATGTCGTTACATTTGATTGCAGTCTCTGTTCTTGCTTGTTTCCTATTTGTTGTCTCAATCTGTCTCAGCTCATGTTCATTATTGACCTCCCCTGTTCCACCCTCTGTGATGTAGAGCTCTGTGTAGATCCTATTGAGAAGTGTTGGGTTTCCTTGTTTAGCGATCCCCTCAAATACACATTGAAACTTCTTCTTTAGATTGGATTTGAGTTCACGTTGGCAAATCACAGCAAGCTCATCTGAATCTAGAAATAACACAGACAATATTAACATTTTGTCCGTTTTAATGCCTACAGTCTTGTAGGACTGTTATAAAGTTGAACATTATAATAAATCATTCTCTTAAATGTCTATATAAATGATTAATGTTTCCATGATGCATTACAGACTGGTGTGACTGATTATATTATTATTGGTATTATTGATCTCTCTCTCTCTCTCTCTCTCTCTCTCTCTCTCTCTCTCTCTCTCTCTCTCTCTCTCTCTCTCTCTCTCTCTCTCTCTCAATAAATCACCACAACACATCCCTACTGCTACTTGATGAGGTCACTAGGTGTTGTGTTATCGGCTTCTACAATATCATTGAGTTGCACAGCTACTTGAGCTGTTATAAAACAGAATTCAGCATGAGTCAGACAGCTCTTACATTTCTCCAGTGTGTCAGCAAGCTCCTTCTGGTTCATTTTCCTCAGGATGTGCAGTGTGATCTTCAGAGCCCCCTCTCTGGCACTGCTCTCCTGCTTCTCATCTTCAGTGTCCACCACTTCATTATCCTGCTTCTGACAATCAAAGCATTCTGGGAGTTCTGGACTAAGAATACTCTTGAACATCTTCAGCTCGTTCTTCACAAATATCATAATATTCTCTTCAAGCAACTGAAATAAATCAAGTAAATAAGTTAAGCAAGAGATAAATGCTTTCTCATTAACACATTAATGAATGATTGACAGATCAACTTTATTTGAGGTAAACAAAAACAAATGTACATAACAGGACCACATACCCTGAATATGGAGTCCAGGTCTGTTTGATGACTCTGGGAAGACTGACCACTGAGAATCTCTGACTCTGACCTCCCCTGTTCGTTTCTGTTGACAAAACATCCAATGAGTAAGCACACACACACACACACACACACACACACACACACACACACACACACACACACACACACACACACACACACACACACACACACACACATACACACACACACAGACACACACGGAGGGAATGTTGTGTTTATTTAATAAACAACAACAATAAATGGGAAAATGGGAGAGGAGAAATGACTAGAGACAGTGTTCTTTAACTCACTGACCAGGACCCATGAGTTCTTCTTACCTTTGTTCAGTAGAAAAGTCTCCCTCTCTAAAGTCTATAATTTGACCCTTAGACCAGTCACTCTTCATGGACACACAGCTGGGTACAGGGGAGGCTGGTCTCTCCTGCTTGATTGGTCTTCAACACAACAGAGACAAACATTACATCTCTCATCTACGCTGAGCTCAGATGAGGAAACAAGAATAGTTTCATTCCAAAAAATTTTCAGAAATGTTGGTCAATTATCTGTTATTGTTTAAAGAATTTATGAAAGAGATTGGTGTGTTTTTTCACTATCTAATCAGGGCATGGGGTTGTTCAATGACAGACATGTATCTCTCACTTGTTTAAATTTCAGGAGGACCTTGCACACACCCATTCTCATGAAGGGGGCTGTAGTTTAGTAGGTTGAGAGCTTCAAGTTCCTTGGTGTCCACAACAAACTAACACACAGAAGGGAACATTTTGACATTTGCCCTATGGTTGATGAGAAACTCCATATTGCAAATGTACGGTTCCTTACTAGATGTCCCCGAATGTTTGTAAAATTTGCGGATGGCAATGGGGCCAGATCTTCCGGGATCTTCATCGAACGAAGTCTCTCGGAACTTTGCGACCTTTTGCCACATTTCAGGCTTCAAACATAAAGATATAAAACTGTATTTTTTTGTGAAGAATCAACAACAAGTGGGATACAATCATGAAGTGGAACGACATTTATTGGATATTTCAAACTTTTTTAACAAATCAAAAACTGAAAAATTGGGCGTGCAAAATTATTCAGCCCCTTTACTTTCAGTGCAGCAAACTCTCTCCAGAAGTTCAGTGAGGATCTCTGAATGATCCAATGTTGACCTAAATGACTAATGATGATGAATACAATCCACCTGTGTGTAATCAAGTCTCCGCATAAATGCACCTGCACTGTGATAGTCTCAGAGTTCCGTTAAAAGCGCAGAGAGCATCATGAAGAAAGGCACTGTACAATTGGTGATGTTCATAAAAATGTGTTGTTGTTTTTTTCAAAAAAGGTTGCAGATCCAGTTGCAGCGTGTTCATACGAATCTGTTTTGGAGCTCTGCGAGATTTCTGTGATTTTCTGTGATTTTCTGAAATAACACAAACTCATTCAACCCTGTGTAAATCAGTCAGTTCTTAGCATTAAGACTTAAGACTCAAACTTATATAAGAGCCTATCCTAAGGAGGATATGTGTTCACTTTCAGCTTCCTGTGTCAACCGGAAGTACCTTAAAATGGTGTCTTAGTGGCTGTTTCGAAGGGTTAAAAAGGTCAGATCTTTTCAAATCTTCATATGTGTGATTAGGCAACCCAGATTTCCAAGACAAACTCACACACACACAAAGCTAGGACAGAGTGACACAGTTTGGGGCTTAGAGACACACAGAGCCTGCAATAGTTACCTTTGTTTGAACTATTAACTTCTTATGGTGTACCAAACGCGCTAACAAAGTAGCTACTTGGACATAAATAACGGACATTATCGAACAAATCAAGCATTTATTGTGGACCTGGGATTCCTGGGAGTGCATTCTGATGAAGATCATGAAAGGTAAGGGAATATTTATCATGTAATTTCTGGTTTCTGTTGACTCCAATAATGGCGGCTAATTTGATTATTGTTCTGAGCGCCGTTTCAGATTATTGCATGGTTTGCTTTTTCTGTAAAAAAAATTGAAATCTGACACAGCGGTTGCATTAAGGTGAGGTATATCTATGATTCCATGTGTGTAACTTGTGTTATCATCTACATTTATGATACGCATTTCATGTGAATCGATGTGGTTATGCAAAATCACTGGATGTTTTTGGAACTAGTGAACGTAATGTGCCAATGTAAACTCAGATTTCTTAAATATTAACTTTTTCAAACAAAACATACAAAGGTTAGTGATTCATTTTATCTCTATTTGTGCTTTTTGTGACTCCTATCTTTGGCTGGAAAAATGGCTGTTTATTCTCTGGCTTGGTGGTGACCTAACATAATAGTTTGTGGTGCTTTTGCTGTAAAGCATATTTGAAATCGGACACTGTGGTGGGATTAACAAAAATATTACTTTAAAACGGTATAAGATACATCTATGTTTGAGGAATTTTAATTATGAGATATCTGTTGTTTTGCATTCCTTAATGGGATTGCAGCCACAAGAAGTTTAAACAGCTGCCAGACCTAGAGTTCTGAAGCTTTAGAAACCTGTTCTAGAGCTCAGGTCGATAGTGCGTGGTGAGTTATGTGGCTTTAGAAGGTTCTCAGACCGAGAAACAGCCTTGTATATTTGCAATAACTTCATTTCATTTTGACCATTACGAAAATGACGACATTTACAAAAGTCTCAGAGTCGCAAGGCTCGGCCCATAGAGATAGACCCCAACGTGTCTCATTCAAGGACCCCGTAGCAACTCCCGGAAAATGTGTATTTTCAACACCAATTAAGGTCGCTGCTCTGGCTCCAAATGACCTATCGGGCCGAAACTTGGGATTTGGGGTCGCCTCAGCTAGGTCTACACATAATGTCAGAGCTGGACCCGCAGCTGGAACGTAACTATGTGTTTTATGTTTATATTATGGTTTAAATAGAAGACGCTGTGCATTTTGGGCCAGCTCTGAAATATGTCATAGTTGGCTTCTAAACGAGTTGGAAAAATTGGGTTTGGTGTCAGATGGTATCAATTATCAGTATCAGTGTCAGAATGATATGTAATTGACTGATGGACTGTGACTTGCTTGGTACATTTGCAATATGTTTAAACAGTGAGGTACCATCACCATAATGAAATTCTGAAATCAACACCAATGAGCGGAGAGGAAGAGAGCGGCCATCCCGAGTTCATCGGGCCTGTCAATTTCACATTCCTGCAGTTTTTTTGAGCATGTCAAATTCATGATGGTAAATGCTCATTGAAACATATTGCAAAAGCACAGTACATTTGCAATATGATTCATCAGTGAAAAAACATCACCAAATGAACATGATGAAATCAACACAACGAGCGTTGGAGAGGAACCACTATCACTGCTATCACCACTACACCCGGCCATATTGCAAATGGGCAGCCGTGCACCTGCTGATTGGAATGTTGGTTACCAGAAGCACATTTTAGGGGGGAGCAAGGGGTATAGACCATCTAGGTTGATTCATGGCTTAACATAGTGCTATATATCATTTTGGCAGTATAAATGCCTTTTGGACATGGTTCACTGACTTTTGGGTTTGTAAACCAACTTCCTATGATCGTACATCGCAAATAGACATAACATTCTGTTTTGAAAAAAAAAGGCATTTTTTCAAAATTTTACTCTTGGGTCTTGCCTTGTGTTACATTTGCAATATGAAAAATTACGGTGGAGTGCACTCACTTTATATTGGATTTTTGCAGTGTTACACTTGGCATTTCCATATGGCATTTGCAATCAGTTTTGAATGAAACAACGTCCAATTGGGTGGTATTCTACATTGTGTATATGTTTCGTACGGTGCCAATAACATCCCATTCATTTTTGTCCATTTCAGGGGGGTGTTCCCTTATATGGAGCAAGCACACCAAGAGAGTCATGAAGAGGGCACGGTAAAACCTATTCCCCATCAGGAGAATGAAAAGATTTTTCATAGGTCCTCAGAGCCTCAAAAGGTTCAACAGCTGCACCATCGAGAGCATCCTGACTGGTTGCATCACTGCCTGTTATGGCAGCAGCTCAGCCTCCGACCGCATTGCACTTCAGAAGGTAGTAAGCACGGCCCAGTACATCACTGGGACCAAGCTTCCTGCCATCCAGAACCTCTATACCAGGCGGTGTTAGAGGAAAGCCCCAAAAATTGTCAAAGACCCCAGCCACCCTAGTCATAGACTGTTCTCCCTGGTACCGCACAGCAAGTGGTACCGGAGCGCCAAGTCTAAGTCCAAGAGGCTTCTAAACAGCTTCTACCCCCAAGCCATAAGACTCCTGAACATCTAATCAAATAGCTACCCAGACTATTTGCATTGCCCCCCCCCCCCCATACCTTTTACACCGCTGCTACTCTCTGTTATCATCTACGTATAGTCACTTTAATAACTCTACCTACATGTACATGTTACCTCGACTAACCGGTTTCCCCGCACATTGACTCTGTACTGGTACCCCCCCTGTATATCGTCTTGCTACTGTTATTTTACTGCTACTCTTTAATTTCTTCTTACTTGTATTACTTTTTCTTACTCTTATGTTTTTAACTGCATTGTTGGTTAGGGGCTTGTAAGTAAGAATTTCACAAAAATGTGAAATGTTTTTTTTTTACTTTGGAGAAAATTAGAGTCTCTGAGCTAAAAAATAGTATATCACGTAGTAATATATATCTGCCTCACTCTCAGAGAAATCAGTAGTACTACTAGGTTTAACACAGTAATAATATATATCTGCCTCACTCTCAGAGAAATCAGTAGTACTGCTAGGTTTTACACAGTAATAATATATATCTGCCTCACTCTCAGAGAAATCAGTAGTACTGCTAGGTTTTACACAGTAATAATATATATCTGCCTCACTCTCAGTGAAATCAGTAGTACTGCTAGGTTTTACACAGTAATAATATATATCTGTCTCACTCTCAGAGAAATCAGTAGTACTGCTAGGTTTAACACAGTAATAATATATATCTGCCTCACTCTCAGAGAAATCAGTAGTACTGCTAGGTTTTACACAGTAATAATATATATCTGCCTCACTCTCAGAGAAATCAGTAGTACTACTAGGTTTAACACAGTAATAATATATATCTGCCTCACTCTCAGAGAAATCAGTAGTACTGCTAGGTTTTACACAGTAATAATATATATCTGCCTCACTCTCAGAGAAATCAGTAGTACTGCTAGGTTTTACACAGTAATAATATATATCTGTCTCACTCTCAGAGAAATCAGTAGTACTGCTAGGTTTTACACAGTAATAATATATATCTGTCTCACTCTCAGAGAAATCAGTAGTACTGCTAGGTTTTACACAGTAATAATATATATCTGCCTCACTCTCAGAGAAATCAGTAGTACTGCTAGGTTTTACACAGTAATAATATATATCTGCCTCACTCTCAGAGAAATCAGTAGTACTGCTAGGTTTTACACAGTAATAATATATATCTGTCTCACTCTCAGAGAAATCAGTAGTACTGCTAGGTTTTACACAGTAATAATATATATCTGTCTCACTCTCAGAGAAATCAGTAGTACTGCTAGGTTTTACACAGTAATAATATATATCTGCCTCACTCTCAGAGAAATCAGTAGTACCGCTAGGTTTTACACAGTAATAATATATATCTGCCTCACTCTCAGAGAAATCAGTAGTACTGCTAGGTTTTACACAGTAATAATATATATCTGCCTCACTCTCAGAGAAATCAGTAGTACTGCTAGGTTTTACACAGTAATAATATATATCTGCCTCACTCTCAGAGAAATCAGTAGTACTGCTAGGTTTTACACAGTAATAATATATATCTGCCTCACTCTCAGTGAAATCAGTAGTACTGCTAGGTTTTACACAGTAATAATATATATCTGCCCCACTCTCAGAGAAATCAGTAGTACTGCTAGGTTTTACACAGTAATAATATATATCTGCCTCACTCTCAGAGAAATCAGTAGTACTGCTAGGTTTTATACAGTAATAATATATATCTGATTCACTCTCAGAGAAATCAGTAGTACTGCTAGGTTTTACACAGTAATAATATATATCTGCCTCACTCTCAGAGAAATCAGTAGTACTGCTAGGTTTTACACAGTAATAATATATATCTGCCTCACTCTCAGAGAAATCAGTAGTACTGCTAGGTTTTATACAGTAATAATATATATCTGCCTCACTCTCAGAGAAATCAGTAGTACTGCTAGGTTTTATACAGTAATAATATATATCTGATTCACTCTCAGAGAAATCAGTAGTACTGCTAGGTTTTACACAGTAATAATATATATCTGTCTCACTCTCAGAGAAATCAGTAGTACTGCTAGGTTTTACACAGTAATAATATATATCTGCCTCACTCTCAGAGAAATCAGTAGTACTGCTAGGTTTTACACAGTAATAATATATATCTGCCTCACTCTCAGTGAAATCAGTAGTACTGCTAGGTTTTATACAGTAATAATATATATCTGTCTCACTCTCAGAGAAATCAGTAGTACTGCTAGGTTTTACACAGTAATAATATATATCTGCCTCACTCTCAGAGAAATCAGTAGTACTGCTAGGTTTTACACAGTAATAATATATATCTGTCTCACTCTCAGAGAAATCAGTAGTACTGCTAGGTTTTACACAGTAATAATATATATCTGTCTCACTCTCAGAGAAATCAGTAGTACTGCTAGGTTTTACACAGTAATAATATATATCTGCCTCACTCTCAGAGAAATCAGTAGTACTGCTAGGTTTTACACAGTAATAATATATATCTGCCTCACTCTCAGAGAAATCAGTAGTACTGCTAGGTTTTACACAGTAATAATATATATCTGTCTCACTCTCAGAGAAATCAGTAGTACTGCTAGGTTTTACACAGTAATAATATATATCTGTCTCACTCTCAGAGAAATCAGTAGTACTGCTAGGTTTTACACAGTAATAATATATATCTGCCTCACTCTCAGAGAAATCAGTAGTACCGCTAGGTTTTACACAGTAATAATATATATCTGCCTCACTCTCAGAGAAATCAGTAGTACTGCTAGGTTTTACACAGTAATAATATATATCTGCCTCACTCTCAGAGAAATCAGTAGTACTGCTAGGTTTTACACAGTAATAATATATATCTGCCTCACTCTCAGAGAAATCAGTAGTACTGCTAGGTTTTACACAGTAATAATATATATCTGCCTCACTCTCAGTGAAATCAGTAGTACTGCTAGGTTTTACACAGTAATAATATATATCTGCCCCACTCTCAGAGAAATCAGTAGTACTGCTAGGTTTTACACAGTAATAATATATATCTGCCTCACTCTCAGAGAAATCAGTAGTACTGCTAGGTTTTATACAGTAATAATATATATCTGATTCACTCTCAGAGAAATCAGTAGTACTGCTAGGTTTTACACAGTAATAATATATATCTGCCTCACTCTCAGAGAAATCAGTAGTACTGCTAGGTTTTACACAGTAATAATATATATCTGCCTCACTCTCAGAGAAATCAGTAGTACTGCTAGGTTTTATACAGTAATAATATATATCTGCCTCACTCTCAGAGAAATCAGTAGTACTGCTAGGTTTTATACAGTAATAATATATATCTGATTCACTCTCAGAGAAATCAGTAGTACTGCTAGGTTTTACACAGTAATAATATATATCTGTCTCACTCTCAGAGAAATCAGTAGTACTGCTAGGTTTTACACAGTAATAATATATATCTGCCTCACTCTCAGAGAAATCAGTAGTACTGCTAGGTTTTACACAGTAATAATATATATCTGCCTCACTCTCAGTGAAATCAGTAGTACTGCTAGGTTTTATACAGTAATAATATATATCTGTCTCACTCTCAGAGAAATCAGTAGTACTGCTAGGTTTTACACAGTAATAATATATATCTGCCTCACTCTCAGAGAAATCAGTAGTACTGCTAGGTTTTACACAGTAATAATATATATCTGTCTCACTCTCAGAGAAATCAGTAGTACTGCTAGGTTTTACACAGTAATAATATATATCTGCCTCACTCTCAGTGAAATCAGTAGTACTGCTAGGTTTTACACAGTAATAATATATATCTGCCTCACTCTCAGAGAAATCAGTAGTACTGCTAGGTTTTATACAGTAATAATATATATCTGATTCACTCTCAGAGAAATCAGTAGTACTGCTAGGTTTTACACAGTAATAATATATATCTGCCTCACTCTCAGAGAAATCAGTAGTACTGCTAGGTTTTACACAGTAATAATATATATCTGCCTCACTCTCAGAGAAATCAGTAGTACTGCTAGGTTTTACACAGTAATAATATATATCTGTCTCACTCTCAGAGAAATCAGTAGTACTGCTAGGTTTTATACAGTAATAATATATATCTGCCTCACTCTCAGAGAAATCAGTAGTACTGCTAGGTTTTATACAGTAATAATATATATCTGCCTCACTCTCAGAGAAATCAGTAGTACTGCTAGGTTTTACACAGTAATAATATATATCTGTCTCACTCTCAGAGAAATCAGTAGTACTGCTAGGTTTTACACAGTAATAATATATATCTGCCTCACTCTCAGTGAAATCAGTAGTACTGCTAGGTTTTACACAGTAATAATATATATCTGCCTCACTCTCAGTGAAATCAGTAGTACCGCTAGGTTTTACACAGTAATAATATATATCTGTCTCACTCTCAGTGAAATCAGTAGTACTGCTAGGTTTTATACAGTAATAATATATATCTGTCTCATTCTCAGAGAAATCAGTAGTACTGCTAGGTTTTATACAGTAATAATATATATCTGTCTCACTCTCAGAGAAATCAGTAGTACTGCTAGGTTTTATGCAGTAATAATATATATCTGCCTCACTCTCAGAGAAATCAGTAGTACTGCTAGGTTTTACACAGTAATAATATATATCTGCCTCACTCTCAGAGAAATCAGTAGTACTGCTAGGTTTTACACAGTAATAATATATATCTGCCTCACTCTCAGAGAAATCAGTAGTACTGCTAGGTTTTATGCAGTAATAATATATATCTGCCTCACTCTCAGAGAAATCAGTAGTACTGCTAGGTTTTACACAGTAATAATATATATCTGCCTCACTCTCAGAGAAATCAGTAGTACTGCTAGGTTTTACACAGTAATAATATATATCTGCCTCACTCTCAGAGAAATCAGTCGTACTGCTAGGTTTTACACAGTAATAATATATATCTGCCTCACTCTCAGTGAAATCAGTAGTACTGCTAGGTTTTACACAGTAATAATATATATCTGCCCCATTCTCAGAGAAATCAGTAGTACTGCTAGGTTTTACACAGTAATAATATATATCTGCCTCACTCTCAGAGAAATCAGTAGTACTGCTAGGTTTTACACAGTAATAATATATATCTGTCTCACTCTCAGTGAAATCAGTAGTACTGCTAGGTTTTACACAGTAATAATATATATCTGTCTCACTCTCAGAGAAATCAGTAGTACTGCTAGGTTTTACACAGTAATAATATATATCTGCCTCACTCTCAGAGAAATCAGTAGTACTGCTAGGTTTTACACAGTAATAATATATATCTGTCTCATTCTCAGTGAAATCAGTAGTACTGCTAGGTTTTACACAGTAATAATATATATCTGTCTCACTCTCAGAGAAATCAGTAGTACTGCTAGGTTTTACACAGTAATAATATATATCTGCCTCACTCTCAGAGAAATCAGTAGTACTGCTAGGTTTTACACAGTAATAATATATATCTGCCTCACTCTCAGAGAAATCAGTAGTACTGCTAGGTTTTACACAGTAATAATATATATCTGCCTCACTCTCAGAGAAATCAGTAGTACTGCTAGGTTTTACACAGTAATAATATATATCTGTCTCATTCTCAGTGAAATCAGTAGTACTGCTAGGTTTTACACAGTAATAATATATATCTGTCTCACTCTCAGAGAAATCAGTAGTACTGCTAGGTTTTACACAGTAATAATATATATCTGCCTCACTCTCAGTGAAATCAGTAGTACTGCTAGGTTTTACACAGTAATAATATATATCTGCCTCACTCTCAGAGAAATCAGTAGTACTGCTAGGTTTTACACAGTAATAATATATATCTGTCTCATTCTCAGTGAAATCAGTAGTACTGCTAGGTTTTACACAGTAATAATATATATCTGTCTCACTCTCAGAGAAATCAGTAGTACTGCTAGGTTTTACACAGTAATAATATATATCTGCCTCACTCTCAGTGAAATCAGTAGTACTGCTAGGTTTTACACAGTAATAATATATATCTGCCTCACTCTCAGAGAAATCAGTAGTACTGCTAGGTTTTACACAGTAATAATATATATCTGCCTCACTCTCAGTGAAATCAGTAGTACTGCTAGGTTTTACACAGTAATAATATATATCTGTCTCATTCTCAGTGAAATCAGTAGTACTGCTAGGTTTTACACAGTAATAATATATATCTGTCTCACTCTCAGAGAAATCAGTAGTACTGCTAGGTTTTACACAGTAATAATATATATCTGCCTCACTCTCAGTGAAATCAGTAGTACTGCTAGGTTTTACACAGTAATAATATATATCTGCCTCACTCTCAGAGAAATCAGTAGTACTGCTAGGTTTTACACAGTAATAATATATATCTGCCTCACTCTCAGAGAAATCAGTAGTACTGCTAGGTTTTACACAGTAATAATATATATCTGCCTCACTCTCAGTGAAATCAGTAGTACTGCTAGGTTTTACACAGTAATAATATATATCTGTCTCATTCTCAGTGAAATCAGTAGTACTGCTAGGTTTTACACAGTAATAATATATATCTGTCTCACTCTCAGAGAAATCAGTAGTACTGCTAGGTTTTACACAGTAATAATATATATCTGCCTCACTCTCAGTGAAATCAGTAGTACTGCTAGGTTTTACACAGTAATAATATATATCTGCCTCACTCTCAGAGAAATCAGTAGTACTGCTAGGTTTTACACAGTAATAATATATATCTGCCTCACTCTCAGAGAAATCAGTAGTACTGCTAGGTTTTATACAGTAATAATATATATCTGCCTCACTCTCAGAGAAATCAGTAGTACTGCTAGGTTTTACACAGTAATAATATATATCTGTCTCACTCTCAGAGAAATCAGTAGTACTGCAAGGTTTTACACAGTAATAATATATATCTGCCCCACTCTCAGAGAAATCAGTAGTACTGCTAGGTTTTATACAGTAATAATATATATCTGCCTCACTCTCAGAGAAATCAGTAGTACTGCTAGGTTTTACACAGTAATAATATATATCTGTCTCACTCTCAGAGAAATCAGTAGTACTGCTAGGTTTTACACAGTAATAATATATATCTGCCTCACTCTCAGTGAAATCAGTAGTACTGCTAGGTTTTACACAGTAATAATATATATCTGCCTCACTCTCAGAGAAATCAGTAGTACTGCTAGGTTTTACACAGTAATAATATATATCTGCCTCACTCTCAGAGAAATCAGTAGTACTGCTAGGTTTTACACAGTAATAATATATATCTGCCCCACTCTCAGAGAAATCAGTAGTACTGCTAGGTTTTACACAGTAATAATATATATCTGCCTCACTCTCAGTGAAATCAGTAGTACTGCTAGGTTTTACACAGTAATAATATATATCTGCCCCACTCTCAGAGAAATCAGTAGTACTGCTAGGTTTTACACAGTAATAATATATATCTGTCTCATTCTCAGTGAAATCAGTAGTACTGCTAGGTTTTACACAGTAATAATATATATCTGCCTCACTCTCAGAGAAATCAGTAGTACTGCTAGGTTTTACACAGTAATAATATATATCTGATTCACTCTCAGAGAAATCAGTAGTACTGCTAGGTTTTACACAGTAATAATATATATCTGCCTCACTCTCAGAGAAATCAGTAGTACTGCTAGGTTTTACACAGTAATAATATATATCTGCCTCACTCTCAGAGAAATCAGTAGTACTGCTAGGTTTTACACAGTAATAATATATATCTGCCTCACTCTCAGAGAAATCAGTAGTACTGCTAGGTTTTACACAGTAATAATATATATCTGCCCCACTCTCAGAGAAATCAGTAGTACTGCTAGGTTTTACACAGTAATAATATATATCTGCCTCACTCTCAGAGAAATCAGTAGTACTGCTAGGTTTTACACAGTAATAATATATATCTGTCTCACTCTCAGAGAAATCAGTAGTACTGCTAGGTTTTACACAGTAATAATATATATCTGCCTCACTCTCAGAGAAATCAGTAGTACTGCTAGGTTTTACACAGTAATAATATATATCTGCCTCACTCTCAGAGAAATCAGTAGTACTGCTAGGTTTTACACAGTAATAATATATATCTGCCTCACTCTCAGAGAAATCAGTAGTACTGCTAGGTTTTACACAGTAATAATATATATCTGCCTCACTCAGAGAAATCAGTAGTACTGCTAGGTTTTACACAGTAATAATATATATCTGTCTCACTCTCAGAGAAATCAGTAGTACTGCTAGGTTTTACACAGTAATAATATATATCTGTCTCATTCTCAGTGAAATCAGTAGTACTGCTAGGTTTTACACAGTAATAATATATATCTGTCTCACTCTCAGAGAAATCAGTAGTACTGCTAGGTTTTACACAGTAATAATATATATCTGTCTCACTCTCAGAGAAATCAGTAGTACTGCTAGGTTTTACACAGTAATAATATATATCTGTCTCATTCTCAGTGAAATCAGTAGTACTGCTAGGTTTTACACAGTAATAATATATATCTGTCTCACTCTCAGAGAAATCAGTAGTACTGCTAGGTTTTACACAGTAATAATATATATCTGTCTCACTCTCAGAGAAATCAGTAGTACTGCTAGGTTTTACACAGTAATAATATATATCTGCCTCACTCTCAGTGAAATCAGTAGTACTGCTAGGTTTTACACAGTAATAATATATATCTGTCTCACTCTCAGAGAAATCAGTAGTACTGCTAGGTTTTACACAGTAATAATATATATCTGTCTCACTCTCAGAGAAATCAGTAGTACTGCTAGGTTTTACACAGTAATAATATATATCTGCCTCACTCTCAGAGAAATCAGTAGTACTGCTAGGTTTTACACAGTAATAATATATATCTGCCTCACTCTCAGAGAAATCAGTAGTACTGCTAGGTTTTACACAGTAATAATATATATCTGTCTCACTCTCAGAGAAATCAGTAGTACTGCTAGGTTTTACACAGTAATAATATATATCTGCCTCACTCTCAGAGAAATCAGTAGTACTGCTAGGTTTTACACAGTAATAATATATATCTGCCTCACTATCAGAGAAATCAGTAGTACTGCTAGGTTTTATACAGTAATAATATATATCTGTCTCACTCTCAGAGAAATCAGTAGTACTGCTAGGTTTTACACAGTAATAATATATATCTGCCTCACTCTCAGTGAAATCAGTAGTACTGCTAGGTTTTACACAGTAATGATATATATCTGTCTCACTCTCAGAGAAATCAGTAGTACTGCTAGGTTTTACACAGTAATAATATATATCCTCCTCACTCTCAGAGAAATCAGTAGTACTGCTAGGTTTTACACAGTAATAATATATATCTGCCTCACTCTCAGAGAAATCAGTAGTACTGCTAGGTTTTACACAGTAATAATATATATCTGCCTCACTCTCAGAGAAATCAGTAGTACTGCTAGGTTTTATACAGTAATAATATATATCTGCCTCACTCTCAGAGAAATCAGTAGTACTGCTAGGTTTTACACAGTAATAATATATATCTGCCCCACTCTCAGAGAAATCAGTAGAACTGCTAGGTTTTACACAGTAATAATATATATCTGCCCCACTCTCAGAGAAATCAGTAGTACTGCTAGGTTTTACACAGTAATAATATATATCTGCCTCACTCTCAGAGAAATCAGTAGTACTGCTAGGTTTTATACAGTAATAATATATATCTGCCTCACTCTCAGAGAAATCAGTAATACTGCTAGGTTTTACACAGTAATAATATATATCTGCCTCACTCTCAGAGAAATCAGTAGTACTGCTAGGTTTTACACAGTAATAATATATATCTGCCTCACTCTCAGAGAAATCAGTAGTACTGCTAGGTTTTACACAGTAATAATATATATCTGTCTCACTCTCAGAGAAATCAGTAGTACCGCTAGGTTTTACACAGTAATAATATATATCTGCCTCACTCTCAGAGAAATCAGTAGTACTGCTAGGTTTTACACAGTAATAATATATATCTGCCTCACTATCAGTGAAATCAGTAGTACTGCTAGGTTTTACACAGTAATAATATATATCTGCCCCACTCTCAGTGAAATCAATAGTACTGCTAGGTTTTATACAGTAATAACATATATCTGTCTCACTCTCAGATAAATCAGTAGTACTGCTAAGTTTTACACAGTAATAATATATATCTGCCTCACTCTCAGTGAAATCAGTAGTACTGCTAGGTTTTACACAGTAATAATATATATCTGCCTGACTCTCAGAGAAATCAGTAGTACTGCTAGGTTTTACACAGTAATAATATATATCTGCCTCACTCTCAGAGAAATCAGTAGTACTGCTAGGTTTTACACAGTAATAATATATATCTGCCTCACTATCAGTGAAATCAGTAGTACTGCTAGGTTTTACACAGTAATAATATATATCTGCCTCACTCTCAGAGAAATCAGTAGTACTGCTAGGTTTTATACAGTAATAATATATATCTGCCTCACTCTCAGAGAAATCAGTAGTACTGCTAGGTTTTACACAGTAATAATATATATCTGCCTCACTATCAGTGAAATCAGTAGTACTGCTAGGTTTTACACAGTAATAATATATATCTGCCTCACTCTCAGAGAAATCAGTAGTACTGCTAGGTTTTACACAGTAATAATATATATTGTTTTTAGTAAAGAACTGTGGAAGTGGATGGAATGGTGAAGGAATGGTGGTGGAATGGTGGTGGAATGGTAATGGAATGGTGATGGAATGGTGATGGAATGGTGATGGAATGGTGATTGAATGGTGATGGAATGGTAATGGAATGGTGATGGAATGGTGATGGAATGGTGATGGAATGGTGGTGGAATGGTGATGGAATGGTAGTGGAATGGTGATGGAATGGTGATGGAATGGAAATGGAATGGTGATGGAATGGTAATGGAATGGTGATGGAATGGTGATGGAATGGTGATGGAATGGTAATGGAATGGTAGTGGAATGGTAACAGAATGGTGATGGAATGGTGATGGAATGGTGATGGAATGGTGATGGAATGGTAATGGAATGGTAGTGGAATGGTGATGGAATGGTGATGGAATGGTGATGGAATGGTAATGGAATGGTGATGGAATGGTGATGGAATGGTGGTGGAATGGTGATGGAATGGTAATGGAATGGTGATGGAATGGTGATGGAATGGTAATGGAATGGTGATGGAATGGTAGTGGAATGGTGATGGAATGGTAATGGAATGGTGATGGAATGGTGATGGAATGGTAGTGGAATGGTGATGAAATGGTAATGGAATGGTAATGGAATGGTGATGGAATGGTGATGGAATGGTGATGGAATGGTGATGTAATGGTGGTGGAATGGCAATGGAATGGTGATGGAATGTTTATGGAATGGTAATGGAATGGTAATGGAATGGTGATGGAATGGTAATGGAATGGTGATGGAATGGTGATGGAATGGTAATGGAATGGTAGTGGAATGGTAACAGAATGGTGATGGAATGGTGATGGAATGGTGATGGAATGGTGATTGAATGGTAATGGAATGGTAGTGGAATGGTGATGGAATGGTGATGGAATGGTAATGGATTGGTGATGGAATGGTGGTGGAATGGCAATGGAATGGTGATGGAATGGTAATGGAATGGTAATGGAATGGTAATGGAATGGTGATGGAATGGTGATGGAATGGTAATGGAATGGTGATGGAATGGTGATGGAATGGTAATGGAATGGTAGTGGAATGGTAACAGAATGGTGATGGAATGGTGATGGAATGGTGATTGAATGGTAATGGAATGGTAGTGGAATGGTGATGGAATGGTGATGGAATGGTAATGGAATGGTGATGGAATGGTGGTGGAATGGTGATGGAATGGTGATGGAATGGTAATGGAATCGTGATGGAATGGTAATGGAATGGTGATGGAATGGTGATGGAATGGTAGTGGAATGGTGATGGAATGGTGATGGAATGGTGATGGAATGGTAGTGGAATGGTGATGGAATGGTAATGGAATGGTAATGGAATGATGATGGAATGGTGATGGAATGGTGATGGAATGGTGATGGAATGGTGATGAAGGGGCTGAATAATTTTGCACGCCCAATTTTTCATTTTTTGATTTGTTAAAAAAGTTTGAAATATCCAATAAATGTCGTTCCACTTCATGATTGTGTCCCACTTGTTGTTGATTCTTCACAAAAAAATACACTTTTATATCTTTATGTTTGAAGCCTGAAATGTGGCAAAAGGTCGCAAAGTTCAAGGGGGCCGAATACTTTCGCAAGGCACTGTATATAGTAGCAATTGTAGTGGCTAGTACTGATAGAGAGATGAGACCTGGGTTCTATCAGGTGGTCTATATATATATATATATATATATATATATATATATATATATATATATATATATATATATATATATATATATATATATAGTGGCAGTAGTAGATGGGGGGTGTATATGGAAGTACATTGGCCTACAGGACACTGTGTGTGAGGCACAGATCTGGGAAAGGGTACCAAAATAATTATGCAGCATTGAAGGTCCCCAAGAACACAGTGGTCTCCATCATTCTGAAAAGGAAGTCGTTAGGAACCTCCAAGACTCTTCCTGAAGCTGGCCGCTCTGTGAAACTGAGCAATTAGTGGAGAAGGGCCTTGGCCAGGGAGGTGACCAAGAACCCGATGGGAGATTGGAGAACCTTCCAGAAGGACAACCATCTCTGCAGCACTCCACCAATCAGGCCTTTATGGTAGAGTGGCCAGATGGAAGCCAGTCCTCCGTCAAAGGCACATGACAGTCCGCTTGGAGTTTGCCAAAAGGCACCTAAAGGACTCTCAGACCATGAGAAACAAGATTCTCTGGTCTTTTGAAACCAAGATTTAACTGGTTTGCTAAGCAAACTGAATGCTAAGCATCACATCTGGAGGTAACCTGGCACCATCCCTACGATGAAGTATGGTGGTGGCAGCATCATGCTGTGAGGATGTTTTTCAGCTGCAGGGACTGGGAGACTAATCGGGATTACGGGTAAGATGAACAGAGCAAAGTACAGAGAGATCCTTGATGAAAACCTGCTCCAGAGCTTTCAGGACCTCAGACTGGGGTAAAGTTTCACCTTCCAACAGGACAACGACCCTAAGCACACAGCCAAGACGATGCAGTAGTGGCTTCTGGACAAGTCTCTGAATGCCTTTGAGTGGCCAATCCAAAGCCCAGACTTGAACCCGATCAAACATCTCTGGAGAGTCGTGAAAATAGCTGTGCAGCGAAGCAACGCTCCCCATCCAACCTGAGAGAGCTTGAGAGGATCTGCAGAGAAGAATGGGAGAAACTCCCCAAATACAGGTGTGCCAAGCTTGTAGCATCATACCCAAGAAGACTCAAGGTTGTAATCATTGCCAAATGTGCTTCAACAAAGTACTGAGTAAAGGGTCTGAATATTTATGTAAATGTGATATCTACGTTTTTTTTAATTAAAATGTTCACACATAAAATAAACAGTTTTTGCTTTGTAATTCTGGGTTATTGTGTGTAGATTGATGAGGGGAAAAACACATTTAATCCATTTTAGAATAAGGCTGTAACGTGACAAAATGTGGAAAAAGTCAAGGGGTCTGAATACTTTCTGAATGTTACTGTATATCAGTATATTAGACTCTCTCTCTCTCTCTCTCTCTCTGCAGTGATGTTGTTTTCATCACTTCTGGTTTAACACTGCCATCAAGTGGTGATTGTCCAAACTGCACCACTGTTAAGATTGAGAGAGCAGAGAATGTGGGAGAGAGAGCAGAGAGAGAGAGCAGAGTGTGTGGGAGAGAGGGAGCAAAGAGAGAGATCAGAGAGTGAGATCAAAGAGAGCAGAGAGAGCAGAGATAATAGAGAGTGAGAGAGCGGGTAGGGAGAGCAGAAAACAGAGAGAGAGCATAGAGCAGAGAGAGCAGAGAACAGAGAGCATAGAACAGAGAGAAGAGAGAGCAGAGAGAAGAGAGAGAGCAGAGAAGAGAGAGAAGAGAGAGAGCAGACAGCAGAGGGAGAGAGAGAGCAGAGAGAGCAGAGGGAGAGAGAGAGCAGAGAACAGAGAGAGCAGAGAACAGAGAGAAGAGAGCATAGAGAGAGACAGCAGATAACGAGAGCAGAAAGCAAGAGAGCAGAGAGAGAGAGCAGAGAGAGCAGAGAAGCGAGAGAGCAGAGTGTGTGTGTGAGAGAGAAGAGAGCAGAGCACACAGAGAGCAGAGAGCAGGGAAAAGAGAGAGAGAGCAGAGAGAAGAGAGAAGGCTGAGAGAGGGCAGAGAGCATTAGAGAGAGAGAGAGAGAGCAGAGAGTGTGGGAGAGAGAGAGAGAGCAGAGAGGAATCAAATCAAATCAAATTTATTTATATAGCCCTTCGTACATCAGCTGATATCTCAAAGTGCTGTACAGAAACCCAGCCTAAAACCCCAAACAGCAAGCAATGCAGGTGTAGAAGCACGGTGGCTAGGAAAAACTCCCTAGAAAGGCCAAAACCTAGGAAGAAACCTAGAGAGGAACCAGGCTATGTGGGGTGGCCAGTCCTCTTCTGGCTGTGCCGGGTGGAGATTATAACAAAACATGGTCAAGATGTTCAAATGTTCATAAATGACCAGCATGGTCGAATAATAATAAGGCAGAACAGTTGATACTGGAGCAGCAGCACAGCCAGGTGGACTGGGGACAGCAAGGAGTCATCATGTCAGGTATTCCTGGGGCATGGTCCTAGGGCTCAGGTCCTCCGAGAGAGAGAAAGAAAGAGAGAATTAGAGAGAGCATATGTGGGATGGCCAGTCCTCTTCTGGCTGTGCCGGGTGGACATTATAACAGAACATGGCCAAGATGTTCAAATGTTCATAAATGACCAGCATGGTCGAATAATAAAGCAGAACAGTTGAAACTGGAGCAGCAGCACAGCCAGGTGGACTGGGGACAGCAAGGAGTCATCATGTCAGGTAGTCCTGGGGCATGGTCCTAGGGCTCAGGTCCTCCGAGAGAGAGAAAGAGAGAAGGAGAGAATTAGAGAACGCACACTTAGATTCAGACAGGACACCAAATAGGACAGGAGAAGTACTCCAGATATAAAAACTGACCCTAGCCCCCCGACACATAAACTACTGCAGCATAAATACTGGAGGCTGAGACAGGAGGGGTCAGGAGACACTGTGGCCCACTCCGAGGACACCCGACTACAGGACATCCGACTACACTCAATCATATGACCCACTGAAGAGATGAGTCTTCAGTAGAGACTTAAAGGTTGAGACCGAGTTTGCGTCTCTGACATGGGTAGGCAGACCGTTCCATAAAAATGGAGCTCTATAGGAGAAAGCCCTGCCTCCAGCTGTTTGCTTAAAGGAAGAGCAGAGAGCAGAGAGAGCAGATAAAATAGAGAGCAGCAGAGCAGAGAGAGCAAAGGGAGAAAGAGAGAGAGACGAGAGGGAGAGAGAGCAGAGAACAGAGAGAGCAGAGGCAGAGAGAGAGCAGAAAACAGAGAGACAAGAGAGCAGAGAGAGAGCAGAGGGCAGAGAGAGCAGCAGAGCAGAGAGAGCAGAGAGCAGAGAACAGAGAGAGAGCGCAGAGAGAGAGCAGAGAGAGCAGAGGGAGAAAGAGAGAGAGCAGAGAGAGAGCAGAGGGAGAAAGAGAGAGAGAGCATAGAGCAGAGAGAACAGAGGGAGAGAGAGCAGAGAATAGAGAGAAGAGAGATAGCAGAGAGAGAGGAGGCAGAGAGAGTGAGCAGAGAGCAGGCTGAGAAAGCAAAGAGAGTGAGAGAGCAAGAGTGAGAGAGCAGAGAGAGAGAGCAGAGAGCAAAGAGAGAGAGAGCAGAGAGGGCAGAGAGAAAGACGAGAGAGCAGAGAGAGAGCAGAGAAAAGAGAGAGCACAGAGAGCAGAAAGAGAGCAGAGAGCAGGCTGAGAGAGAAGAGAGAGAGCAGAGAGTGAGCAGAAAGAGAGCAGAGAAGAGAGAGCAGAAAGAGAAAGCAGTGAAAAGAGAGAGCAGAGCACAGAGGGCAGAGAGAGAGAACAGAGAGGGCAGAGAGAGAGAGCAGAGAGAGAGAGCAGAGAGAGCTGAGAGCAGTGTTAGTGGAATTCTAAATTCCTCTGTATTATTTCCCAATCAGAATGAAGTACTCTGTCAATGCATTCTATGGGATCGTAAAACCCATATTATTATTATAGGAATGGACAGAGCCCCAGTCTTAAACTCAGGTAGCAGCGTTTATTACAAGAGAGTACTGACCAAAAGTACAAAGAACCTTACATTTTAAAGAGAGAACATAAAATGGCATCATCAGTTTCTCACACTCTCTCCGATCCACACAATAGCGCAGTGTCTTCAGGTCTGGAGATGTCTTCTACTCCCCTCGTAAAACAAACATTCCAATCTGTCTGAAAGATATGCCCTCCTTCTCCCTTTCCCACAAGGTACAGACAATGCATCTGTTTTACTTACATTTTCAGTAACAGCTTAACCAACAACCCATACATTTCATACCATAACATACAGTGCCTTGCGAAAGTATTCGGCCCCCTTGAACTTTGCAACCTTTTGCCACATTTCAGGCTTCAAACATAAAGATATAAAACTGTATTTTTTTGTGAAGAATCAACAACAAGTGGGACACAATCATGAAGTGGAACGACATTTATTGGATATTTCAAACTTTTTTAACAAATCAAAAACTGAAAAATTGGGCGTGCAAAATTATTCAGCCCCTTTACTTTCAGTGCAGCAAACTCTCTCCAGAAGTTCAGTGAGGATCTCTGAATGATCCAATGATGATAATTAATCATTTCAACTATAATTTCCTCCCAACAAGCAGAGAGACAGATCAGGGAGAGCAGAGGGCAGAGAGAGCAGAGAGAGAGCAGAGGGAGAGAGAGAAAGCAGAGAGAGAGAGCAGAGAGATCAGAGGAAGTGAGAGAGCAGAGCGCAGAGAGAGAGAGAGCAGAGAACAGAGAGCAGAGAGAGTAGAGGCAGAGACAGAGCAGAGAGAGAGGGAGCAGAGAGAGCGAGAGCAGAGAACAGAGAGCAGAGAGAGAGCGAGCAGAGAGCAGGCTGAGAAAGCAAAGAGAGAGTGAGAGAGTGAGAGAGCAGAGAGTGAGAGAGAGCAGAGAGAGCAGAGAGTGCAGAGAAAAGAGAGCAGAGAGAGCAGAGAGTGAGAGAGAGCAGCGAACAGAGAGAGCAGAGGGAGCAGAGAGCAAAGAGAGCAGAGAACAGAGAGAACTCTGTTGCTATAGTGACCCTGTATCACAACACTACGTTGCTATAGTGACCCTGCATCACAACACTATGTTGCTGTAGTGACACCGCATCACAACACTACATTGCTATAGTGACCCTGCATGACAACACTCTGTTGCTATAGTGACCTTATCTTATCATCAACCTGACGGAGGCAACGTAAAAATCAATAAACAAACTGTTTTCACAATTAAGGTGAAATAAAATTAACAGGCTTTTCTTGTTTCAAGTATGTTTTATTATGAAAAGTACAATATATCCTTGTATAATTATACAACTATGGAGCGTATGTCCATATATAATTATATATAATTGTACAACTATGGAGCGTATGTCCAGATATAATTATATATAATTGTATAATTAGTTTTTCAACATAAAAGACAACACATGATCACATTGGTATTTTAACAGTGTTATTGTAAGAGGTCCTCACAACTATAGAAAGACGCGCATGTGTGTGTGTCCAGAGTGTGTGTGTGTCCAGTGTGTGTGTGTCCAGAGTGTGTGTGTGTCCAGTGTGTGTGTGTCCAGTGTGTGTGTGTGTCCTGTGTGTGTGTGTGTGTGTGTGTGTGTGTGTGTGTGTGTGTATCTAGTGTGTGTGTGTGTGTGTCTTTCCAGAGTGTGTCTGTGAGTCCTGTGTGTGTGTGTGTGTCCAGTGTGAGTATGTGAGTCCAGTGTGTGTGTGTGTGTGTGTGTGTCCACTGTGTGTCTGTGAGTCCAGTGTGTGTGTGTGTGTCCAGAGTGTGTGTGACCAGTGTGTGTGTGTGAGTGTGTGTGACCAGTATCTGTGTCCAGTGTGTGTCTGTGAATCCAGTGTGTGTGTGTCCACTGTGTTTGTGTGTGTGTTTGTCTAGTGTGTGTGTGTATTTGTCCAGTGTGTGTGTGTGTCCAGTGTGTGTCTGTGTGTCCAGTGTGTGTGTCCAGTGTGTGTGTGTGTGTCCACTGTGTTTGTGTGTGTGTGTTTGTCTAGTGTGTGTGTATTTGTCCTGTGTGTGTGTGTGTGTGTGTGTGTGTGTGTGTGTGTGTGTGTCTGTGTATGTGTGTGTGTGTGTGTGTGTGTGTGTCTGTGAGTCCAGTGTGTGTATGTGTGTGTGTGTGTGTCCAGTGTGTGTGTGTATTTGTCTAGTGTGTGTGTGTGTGTGTGTGTGTCCACTGTGTTTGTGTGTGTGTGTATTTGTCCAGTGTGTGTGTGTGTGTGTGTGTCTGTGTATGTGTGTGTGTGTGTGTGTGTGTGTGTCTGTGAGTCCAGTGTGTGTATGTGTGTGTGTGTGTCCAGTGTGTGTGTGTATTTGTCTAGTGTGTGTGTGTGTGTATGTCCACTGTGTTTGTGTGTGTGTGTATTTGTCCAGTGTGTGTGTTTGTCCAGTGTGTGTGTGTGTCCAGTGTGTGTCGGTGAGTCCAGTGTGTGCTTGTGTGTGTGTGTGTGTGTGTGTGTTTGTCCAGTGTGTGTGTGTATCTAGTGTGTGTGTCCAGCAGGTGTGTGTGTGTGTCCAGTGTGAGTGTGTGTGTGTCAAGTGTGTGTCCAGCAGGTGTGTGTGTGTTTGTCCAGTGTGTGTGTGTGCGTCCAGTGTGTGTGTGTGTGTGTCCAGCGTGTGTCTGTGAGTCCAGTGTGTGTGTGTGTGTGTGTGTGTGTGTCCCCAGTGTGTGTGTGTATCTAGTGTGTGTGTCCAGCAGGTGTGTGTGTTTGTCCAGTGTTTGTTTGTCCAGTGTGTGTGTGTGTTTGTCCAGTGTGTGTGTGTATCTAGTGTGTGTGTCCAGCAGGTGTGTGTGTGTGTCCAGTGTGAGTGTGTGTGTGTCAAGTGTGTGTCCAGCAGGTGTGTGTGTGTTTGTCCAGTGTGTGTGTGTGCGTCCAGTGTGTATTTGTGTGTCCAGCGTGTGTCTGTGAGTCCAGTGTGTGTGTGTGTGTGTGTGTGTGTGTGTCCAGTGTGTGTGTGTATCTAGTGTGTGTGTCCAGCAGGTGTGTCTGTTTGTCCAGTGTTTGTTTGCCCAGTGTGTGTGTGCGTGTGTGTTTGTCCAGTGTGTGTGTGTGTGTGTGCGTGTGTGTGTGTTTGTCCAGTGTGTGTGTGTATCACTGACAGAGGGACACTGAGTCGGCAAAACACCAAACCCAAAACCCTGGATAGAGGGGCTCAGTGAATGTGGAGGTGAATGTGTTCAGGTGGGTCAGTGTGTCAGAGGAGGCTCTATAGAAGGACAGAGTGCCAGCTGGCCAGTCCAGATACACTCCTACTCTGTGGGGGCTGGAGGGGCAGACGTCTATGGTAGTGGGTTTATTATTGTGCCTGGCAGAGTAACTGTTGTCAGAGCAGTTCAGAATCCAGGACTTGTCATTGCAACCAAGAAAACAGTCCTTAACCCCTCCTCTTCCTCTCCTGTTGATTCCTTTATATGTCACTCCTATAACAGCCCCCCCACTCCACTCTACCTCCCAGTAACAGCGCCCAGTCAGACCCTCTCTACACAGAACCTGTCTACAGTCCTCAAATCTCTCTGGGTGATCAGGATACGGCTGCTCCTCTGTCCTCCATGTCACCTTTCTGTTCTCCTCAGACAGAGAGAGGAGTCTGTTTACTGTGTTTGGGTCCAGTGTGAGATCACAGACATCTGATGGATGAAACCAGACACAATATTAGAAATCATCATCATTCACATTAGAATGTTAACTCACTTTTCACTAATTCATTTAATGTAGATGTTTCTAGGTATCAAAAGGAGAAGTTAAGGTAACTTGAGACTTGTTGAATGATCATATGTTATACTGTATGGTAATATAAAACTCACTAGTTCACATTAATTAACCAAGTAAGTAATGATGGTGGTCTTTGACTTGGACTTAACTTGAATTAAGACTTATTCTTAGTCATATTCTTCACATCAGTCAACACTCACATTTTCTAAGCCCAGGTTTCATTCTGTTCTCTCCACCATGTTCCACACTGTAGCGGTAAGTAGAAGAACAGACAGTCATTGAGGGATACACCTGAACACACACACACACACACACACACACACACACACACACACACACACACACACACACACACACACACACAATGGACACACACACACACACTGGGGACACAAACACAAACACAATGGACACACACACACACACACACACACACACACACACTGGTGACACACACACACACTAGTGACACACACACACATATACACACACACACACTGGAGTCACACACACACACTGGTGACACACACACACACACGAGACACACACACACACACATACACACACACACACTGGAGTCACACACACACTGGTGACACACACACACACTGGTGACACACACACACATATACACACACACACTGGAGTCACACACACACACACACACACACTGGAGACACACACACACACTGGAGACACACACACACACACAGGAGACACACAAACACACACTGGAGACACACACACACACTGGAGACACACACACACTGGAGACACACACACACACTGGAGACACACACACACTGGAGACACACACACACTGGAGACACACACACACACAAACACACTGGAGACACACACACTGGAGATACACACACTGGCCACTCTCAGTCATCATATAACTTTGTCTAAGTGGTGGTCAGAATGTTTGTCTTAACTAGCCTGATAAGTCAAACATGTCTGATATGAACATTGACATAAACCCTCTACATACTTGAGTTTCTCCAGTCTGCAGTGTGGATCCTCCAGTCCAGCAGAGAGCAGTCTGACTCCTGAGTCTCCTGGGTGATTGTAGCTCAGGTCCAGCTCTCTCAGGTGTGAGGGGTTTGACCTCAGAGCTGAGACCAGAGAAGCACAGCCTTCCTCTGTGACTAGACAGCCTGACAGCCTGCAAAGAGTCAAATCATATCATGTTTTTTGTCGTATTGCATTGGTTGCATTTGCAGTTTGTTTTGGTTGTGTTTTGCCCAATAATAAAATGGTGGATGATGAGTGGAGTACTTTTCTGTCTAAGAGAGTAGATAACATGTTTCTAAACAATAATAAATTAATCCTGATGATGCCATGATTAAGAAAAATCATGAAAGAATCATGAATAATAATGAGGGAGAAAGTTAAAGAGGCTACAACAAAACATGCTAACCTCTCACCATGACCAATAACAGAGACTACAACAAAACATACTAACCTCTCACCATTACCAATAACAGAGACTACAACAAAACATTCTAACCTCTCACCATTACCAATAACAGAGACTACAACAAAACATGCTAACCTCTCACCATTACCAATAACAGAGGATACAACAAAACATGCTAACCTCTCACCATTACCAATAACAGAGACTACAACAAAACATACTAACCTCTCACCATTACCAATAACAGACTACAACAAAACATGTTAACCTCTCACCATTACCAATAACAGAGGCTACAACATAACATGCTAACCTCTCACCATTACCAATAACAGAGACTACAACAAAACATGCTAACCTCTCACCATTACCAATAACAGAGACTACAACAAAACATGCTAACCTCTCACCATTACCAATAACAGAGACTACAACAAAACATGCTAACCTCTCACCATTACCAATAACAGAGACTACAACAAAACATGCTAACCTCTCACCATTACCAATAACAGAGACTACAACAAAACATGCTAACCTCTCACCATTACCAATAACAGAGACTACAACAAAACATGCTAACCTCTCACCATTACCAATAACAGAGACTACAACAAAACATACTAACCTCTCACCATTACCAATAACAGACTACAACAAAACATGTTAACCTCTCACCATTACCAATAACAGAGGCTACAACATAACATGCTAACCTCTCACTATTACCAATAACAGAGACTACAACAAAACATGCTAACCTCTCACCATTACCAATAACAGAGACTACAACAAAACATGCTAACCTCTCACCATTACCAATAACAGAGACTACAACAAAACATGCTAACCTCTCACCATTACCAATAACAGAGGCTACAACAAAACATGCTAACCTCTCACCATTACCAATAACAGAGACTACAACAAAACATGCTAACCTCTCACCATTACCAATACCAGAGGATACAACAAAACATGCTAACCTCTAACCATTACCAATAACAGAGGCTACAACAAAACATGCTAACCTCTCACCATTACCAATAACAGAGACTACAACAAAACATACTAACCTCTCACCACTACCAATAACAGAGGCTACAACAAAACATGCTAACCTCTCACCATTACCAATAACAGAGGATACAACAAAACATGCTAACCTCTCACCATTACCAATAACAGAGGATACAACAAAACATGCTAACCTCTCACCATTATCAATAACAGAGGCTACAACAAACCATGCTAACCTCTCACCTTTACCCTCAAATAAAAGGTGACATTCTGTACTGTCACTTAATATGAAACATTATATCTCAAATCCAAAATGCTGGAGCACCACATTTAAAACTGTAAGCTTCACTGTCCAAACACATATGGTGTGGACTATGTGTGTCTGGTAAACACATGTGGATCTGGTGAACAGTTATCACTTGTTGACCAACTACAGGAATACTGACCTGACATTATTCACCATTCAGTTTCTATTAGGAAAACATCTAAAACACAACCAAGACAAACTGCAAATTATATTAATTACGACTTTTTCAAATGGGAGAACTACATACATAAAGTGCTTTCATATCTGATAATACTGACCTCAGAGTCTCCAGTTTACAGTGGGGATTCCCCAGTCCAGCAGAGAGCAGCTTCACTCCTGAATCCTTCAGGTCATTGTTACTCAGATCCAGCTCTCTCAGGTGTGAGGGGTTTGACTCCAGAGCTGAGACCAGAGAAGCACAGCCTTCCTCTGTGACTCCACAGTCTGACAGCCTGACAAAGAGATCATCATGACTTCACAAACACACTGTTAATTTAACACCAGTAGTGTAGAATGACCATGGTAGATGCATTTGGTTAATTTTCTCAAAGAATCTTTTGTTTCCTAGAATTGTATGGTCATATTATTATGCTAATGTGAAAATCAATGAATTTATTCAATATGTTTTTCAATATAATATGATATACATATTATAATACATATTTCTTCCTGATGATTAGTTCTTATATGTCATTTTAGTTACTCACAGAGCAGCTCTGGAGGCTTTGACCACTGGCAGCAGCCTCAGAAGACCTTCCTCTGATCTGGAGTATTTCTTCAGGTCAAACACATCCAGCTCCTTTTCTGAAGTCAGCAACACAAAGACCAGAGCTGACCACTGTGCAGGTGACAGGTTGGGTTTTGAGAGACTTCCTGAGCTCAGGTATCTTTGGATCTCCTCCACTAGAGAATGGTCATTCAGTTCATTCAGACAGTGGAACAGATTGATGCTCCTCTCTGGAGAGAGATCCTCCCCGATCTTCTCCTTGATGTACTCGACTGTTTCTTTGTGGCTCTGTGACCTGCTTCTTGTCTTTGTCAGTAGACCTCGTAAGTGCTTCTGATTGGACTCCAGTGAGAGGCCCAGAAGGAAGCGGAGGAAAAGGTCCAGGTTTCCCGTCTCACTTTGTAAGGCTTTATCCACAGCACTCTTGTAGAAAGTAACTTCAGGCTCATTTTTTGTTTGCAGTTTGTTCATTAGATTCTCATTGTTGTTGATGAATGAGAGGAACACATATACAGCAGCCAGAAACTCCTGAATGCTCAGATGTACGAAGCAGTACACCTTGTCCTGGTACAGCCCACATTCCTCTTTAAAGAGCTGTGTGCACAATCCTGAGTACACTGAGGCTTCATTAACATCAATGCCAGACTCTTTCAGGTCTTCTTCATAGAAAATCAGATTGCCCTTCACAAGCTGTTGAAAAGCCAGTTTTCCCAGTGACAGAATGCTCTCTTTATTCCAGTGTGTACCTGTCTCTTCTTTCCCAATATACTTTTCATTCTTCTGTTTGGTATGAAACTCCACAAGGTGTGTGTACATCTCAGTCAGTGTCTTGGGCATCTCTTCTCTCTTATGTTTCAGCATGTGTTCAAGGACTGTTGCAGAAATCCAACAGAAGACTGGAATGTGGCACATGATGTGAAGGCTCCTTGATGTCTTTATGTGTGAGATGATTCTGCTGGCCAGGTCCTCATCACTGAATCTCTTCCTGAAGTACTCCTCCTTCTGTGGGTCATTGAACCCTCGTACCTCTGTTACCTGGTCAACACACCATGAAGGGATCTTATTGGCTGCTGCAGGTCGGGTAGTTATCCAAATGAGAGCAGAGGGAAGCAGATTTCCCTTGATGAGATTTGTCAGCAGAACATCCACTGAGGTTGACTCTGTGACGTCCCAACAGATCTTGTTCTTCTGGAAGTCTAGGGGCAGTCGGCACTCATCCAGACCATCAAAGATGAACAGAACTTTGTACTTGTTGTAGATGGAGATTCCTGATTGTTTGGTTTCCATTGAGAAGTGATTGAGAAGTTCAATGAAAGTGTGTTTGTCCTCTTTCATCAAATTCAGCTCCCTAAAAGGGAATGAAAATACAAATTGGACATCCTGATTTGCTTTTCCTTCAGCCCAGTCCAGAATGAACTTCTGCACAGAGACTGTTTTTCCAATGCCAGCGACTCCCTTTGTCAGCACAGTTCTGATAAGTTTGTCTTGTCCAGTTAAGGGTTTGAAGATGTCGTTACATTTGATTGCAGTCTCTGGTCTTGCTTGTTTCCTGGTTGTTGTCTCAATCTGTCTCAGCTCATGTTCATTATTGACCTCTCCTGTTCCACCCTCTGTGATGTAGAGCTCTGTGTAGATCTTATTGAGAAGTGTTGGGTTTCCTTGTTGAGCGATCCCCTCAAATACACATTGAAACTTCTTCTTTAGATTAGATTTGAGTTCACGTTGGCAAATCACAGCGAGCTCATCTGAATCTAGAAATAACACAGAGGATATTAATATTACTGTTTTAATGCCTACAGTATTGTAGGACTGTTATAAAGTTTTACATTATAATAATGTACTCTTTTAACAGACTGTATAAATGTGTAAATGTTTTCATAATGCATTACAGACTGGTGTGACTGATTATATTATTATTGGTATTATTGATGGTATTATTTATGTTCTCTCTCTCTCTAAATTATCAACACAACACATCCCTGCTGCTACTTGATGAGGTCACTTGGTGTTGTGTTAAGGCTGCTACAATATCATTGAGTTACACAGCTACTTTA
>NC_143034.1:80126370-80188870 GCF_057628025.1 Oncorhynchus mykiss | reverse complement strand
TATGAAAAATAAAACTAATGTGGCTTGTTTATCAAGTGTTCTGCCTTGCAATAATAAATATAATGAAATAACAAAACAAAAACAGCAAAATGCTGAGACAGGTTTTGAATAACAAAATAATCTAAATGCTATTTAGTACTATTATAGCTCTCTTGCTCCTCCCTGTGACCTTCTGTGGGTACTACATAACTAATTCACGACACCTGCTAGGCTATTAATCTGAGGTAGTGTAACAGGGTTATATTGGTGATTCCCCTTGCCACTTTATTGTTAAACCAATGGGTTTTTGGTTTGAGTTTGTCTTTCCTTCACCTACTCAACATGGCATCTTATTGGCTGGTTTGCGTAACCTTCTGTTGATCAGAACTCAAGAGGTTCTTCTTCACTGAACCAAAATATATATAATGTTTTAGTGGTTCCATATATTAAGGAAGTGATAGAAGCCTTTTTGGTTCTAGAAGGAACCTTCTGTTCTAAGAGTGTATAATAATAAACACGTTGTTCTTCTTATTATTTAATTATCTACATCATGTTATTTCAAGTTCTCCCTTTGGAGCACAACATCATGTTGTTATTTAATTATCTCCATCATTTTATTTCAAGTTCTCCCTTTGGAGCACAACATCATGTTGTTAAAAAATAATCCTAAATTGGGCATGGATATAAATGAGGCATTTGAAGGCATCTAGGGTGTAATATGTGTTTGATGAAAATGAACATTGTATGCAACGTTGTAGGCAACATTATTGGCAAGGGACTTGATGCCTTCTATTATAACGGTTATATTGTCAAAAAGATGCATTCCATTATATTAGGTAATAATTAAGAGTAGGCAGGAGGGCTGCTGGGTTCACATCCTCGAAACATTAACCTTTTGTTGATCAGAACTCGAGAGGTTCTTCTTCACTGAACCCCAAAAATATATATAACTAATATATATGTTTTAGTTATTCCATTTTCTTTAGATTATTTAATTATCTACATCATGTTATTTCAAGTTATCCATTTGGAGCACAACATCATGTTGTTAAATAATAATCCTAATAATTAAGTAACAACCATCACAACAACCATCACAATTGAGAACCCCTGCAGTACCTCCACTGACCCCGGATTGAGAACCCCTGCAGTACCTCCACAGACCCCGGATTGAGAACCCCTGCAGTACCTCCACAGACCCCGGATTGAGAACCCCTGCAGTACCTCCACAGACCCCGGATTGAGAACCCTGATTTAGCAGATGCTCTTATCCAGAGTGATTTACAGTAAGTGCTTTCATCATAATTAAGATAGCTACGTGAGTATATATATATAGAGATATTTTAGTTAGATTTGTTAAAAATCTGAGAACAGTAATATTGAAGGTACCCATAAGCAACCATTTCTGATTAAAAAACAAATGTGAACATTTTGGAAATAAACTCATAATAATGATGTAAAAAATTATCATCTCACCTCTTAGCTTTGGCGTCATGTTCCCCAGAGAGACTCATTTTAGAGGCAGGGCCCCCCTCCTCTCTCTCCCCAGAGAGACTCATTTTAGAGCACTGAACCCTAAACAGAGATCCAAAATGTTGGTTGTGGTTAACACAGTAATTATTTAATGTCAATTGTTATCATTTATTAATTTTCTCTTATAAAACATTTACTAACAGACATAGAAACAATCAGATGTTTTAGTGCAATCACATGAAAACGTAGTTGTGACATTTCATCTCCATGGTAACTGTTGGTAATAATAATAAGTCACTGTTTGTTAAGGTAGTTATAGACAGTACAGCAACAACAATAATAATAATAATAAGTCACTGTTTGTTAAGGTAGTTCTAGACAGTACAGCAACAATAATAATAATAATAATAATAATAATAATATGTCACTGTTTGTTAAGGTAGTTCTAGACAGTACAGCAACAATAATAATAATAATAATAATAATAATAATATGTCACTGTTTGTTAAGGTAGTTATAGACAGTACAGCAACAACAATAATAATAATAACAATAATAAGTCACTGTTTGTTAAGGTAGTTATAGACAGTACAGCAACAACAATAATAATAATAACAATAATAAGTCACTGTTTGTTAAGGTAGTTATAGACAGTACAGCAACAATAATAATAATAAGTCACTGTTTGTTAAGGTAGTTATAGACAGTACAGCAACAATAATAATAATAAGTCACTGTTTGTTAAGGTAGTTATAGACAGTACAGTTCTAGTTCAGTACAGCAACACAAGGCCATGTCTCACACTTATTTTTATTCTTTAAAAGTAGGCTATTTATTGACTTTCAATCTGTTTTCTAAACGTATCTGAGAATATAGACAGAAGGGATAAAATGGACATGATTGATCTGAGGGGGAAATCATTGATCCATTCAGAAAGTTTATTAGCAACAAGAGATTTTATATTATGTAAAGTAGACTAGGTTATAATGTACAGTAGTGGGTTGTTAGTGATATGTTATATTATGTAAAGTAGACTAGGTTATAATGTATAGTAGTGGGTTGTTAGTGATATGTTATATTATGTAAAGTAGACTAGGTTATAATGTACAGTAGTGGGTTGTTAGTGATATGTTATATTATGTAAAGTAGACTAGGTTATAATGTATAGTAGTGGGTTGTTAGTGATATGTAGATGTTATATTATGTAAAGTAGGCTAGGTTATAATGTATAGTAGTGGGTTGTTAGTGATATGTAGATGTTATATCATGTAAAGTAGACTAGGTTATAATGTATAATAGTGGGTTGTTAGTGATATGTAGATGTTATATTATGTAAAGTAGACTAGGTTATAATGTATAGTAGTGGGTTGTTAGTGGTATGTAGATGTTATATTATGTAAAGTAGGCCAGGTTAATGTATAATAGCAGTTTGTTAGTGATATGCAGATCAAGGTCTATACCTCGGCTATAGCCTACATTCCATAGATGACCAGGCTAAACCTGTTCAGATCAGTTCACATAATGTTATAGTCCTTCCAGTAGCAGGACAGAGAATGTACTGTATATAACCTACATATCATAGATGACCAGTCTAAACCTGTTCAGGTCAGTTCACAGAGACCATCAGGTTGTCAGCATGATAAGTGATCATAGCTCAAACCTACTCTGACTATTTAATGTCTGACATCGACTAACCTTATAATAGTGTGTAGAAAGCCAAGACCAACGAGGGTTTGCCCATCTTTCCTACGTCTCAACACATTTATCTGACTTCTAATGTCCTGAGAAATATGTGCCACAGTTTCAACAGCCATTTTATAACTGCGTAGGCTACAAACATCCTTTTAATTTCATATGAGGAAATCACATAACTTACAGTCACTGGTGCAGACGCCTGTTTTCTTACAGATGAAGTAGCTTTCATAGACAACTCATTCAACCAGCCTAAACAACAGTAAATACAAGATGTCAAATGGTCAAAGGAGAATCCTGATAGAGTCATATACATTAGAGAGAGGTATATATATCCTGATAGAGTCATATACTCATACGCATTCATTGTAGCTGGGGATTTTAACAAGGCTAATCTGAAAACAAGACTCCCTAAATTTTATCAGCATATCGATTGCGCAACCAGGGGTGGAAAGACCTTGGATCATTGTTACTCTAACTTCCGCGACGCATATAAGGCCCTGCCCCGCCCCCCTTTCGGAAAAGCTGACCACGACTCCATTTTGTTGATCCCTGCCTACAGACAGAAACTAAAACAAGAGGCTCCCACGCTGAGGTCTGTCCAACGCTGGTCCGACCAAGCTGACTCCACACTCCAAGACTGCTTCCACCACGTGGACTGGGACATGTTTCGTATTGCGTCAGACAACAACATTGACGAATACGCTGATTCGGTGTGCGAGTTCATTAGAACGTGCGTTGAAGATGTCGTTCCCATAGCAACGATTAAAACATTCCCTAACCAGAAACCGTGGATTGATGGCAGCATTCGCGTGAAACTGAAAGCGCGAACCACTGCTTTTAATCAGGGGAAGGTGTCTGGTAACATGACCGAATACAAACAGTGCAGCTATTCCCTCCGCAAGGCTATCAAACAAGCTAAGCGTCAGTACAGAGACAAAGTAGAATCTCAAGTCAACGGCTCAGACACAAGAGGCATGTGGCAGGGTCTACAGTCAATCACGGACTACAGGAAGAAATCCAGCCCAGTCACGGACCAGGATGTCCTGCTCCCAGGCAGACTAAACAACTTTTTTGCCCGCTTTGAGGACAATACAGTGCCACTGACACGGCCGGCAACGAAAACATGCGGTCTCTCCTTCACTGCAGCCGAGGTGAGTAAGACATTTAAACGTGTTAACCCTCGCAAGGCTGCAGGCCCAGACGGCATCCCCAGCCGCGCCCTCAGAGCATGCGCAGACCAGCTGGCCGGTGTGTTTACGGACATATTCAATCAATCCCTATACCAGTCTGCTGTTCCCACATGCTTCAAGAGGGCCACCATTGTTCCTGTTCCCAAGAAAGCTAAGGTAACTGAGCTAAACGACTACCGCCCCGTAGCACTCACTTCCGTCATCATGAAGTGCTTTGAGAGACTAGTCAAGGACCATATCACCTCCACCCTACCTGACACCCTAGACCCACTCCAATTTGCTTACCGCCCAAATAGGTCCACAGACGATGCAATCTCAACCACACTGCACACCGCCCTAACCCATCTGGACAAGAGGAATACCTATGTGAGAATGCTGTTCATTGACTACAGCTCGGCATTCAACACCATAGTCCCCTCCAAGCTCGTCATCAAGCTCGAGACCCTGGGTCTCGACCCCGCCCTGTGCAACTGGGTACTGGACTTCCTGACGGGCCGCCCCCAGGTGGTGAGGGTAGGCAACAACATCTCCTCCCCGCTGATCCTCAACACTGGGGCCCCACAAGGGTGCGTTCTGAGCCCTCTCCTGTACTCCCTGTTCACCCACGACTGCGTGGCCACGCACGCCTCCAACTCAATCATCAAGTTTGCGGACGACACAACAGTGGTAGGCTTAATTACCAACAACGACGAGACGGCCTACAGGGAGGAGGTGAGGGACCTCGGAGTGTGGTGTCAGGAAAATAACCTCACACTCAACGTCAACAAAACTAAGGAGATGATTGTGGACTTCAGGAAACAGCAGAGGGAACACCCCCCTATCCACATCGATGGAACAGTAGTGGAGAGGGTAGCAAGTTTTAAGTTCCTCGGCATACACATCACAGACAAACTGAATTGGTCCACTCACACAGACAGCATTGTGAAGAAGGCGCAGCAGCGCCTCTTCAACCTCAGGAGGCTGAAGAAATTTGGCTTGTCACCAAAAGCACTCACAAACTTCTACAGATGCACAATCGAGAGCATCCTGGCGGGCTGTATCACCGCCTGGTACGGCAACTGCTCCGCCCTCAACCGTAAGGCTCTCCAGAGGGTGGTGAGGTCTGCACAACGCATCACCGGGGGCAAACTACCTGCCCTCCAGGACACCTACACCACCCGATGTCACAGGAAGGCCATAAAGATCATCAAGGACATCAACCACCCGAGCCACTGCCTGTTCACCCCGCTATCATCCAGAAGGCGAGGTCAGTACAGGTGCATCAAAGCTGGGACCGAGAGACTGAAAAACAGCTTCTATCTCAAGGCCATCAGACTGTTAAACAGCCACCACTAACATTGAGTGGCTGCTGCCAACACACTGACACTGACTCAACTCCAGCCACTTTAATAATGGGAATTGATGGGAAATGATGTAAATATATCACTAGCCACTTTAAACAATGCTACCTTATATAATGTTACTTACCCTACATTATTCATCTCATATGCATACGTATATACTGTACTCTATATCATCGACTGTATCCTTATGTAATACATGTATCACTAGCCACTTTAAACTATGCCACTTTGTTTACATACTCATCTCATTTGTACATACTGTACTCGATACCATCTACTGTATCTTGCCTATGCTGCTCTGTACCATCACTCATTCATATATCCTTATGTACATATTGTTAGTTAGATTACTTGTTGGTTATTACTGCATTGTCGGAACTAGAAGCACAAGCATTTCGCTACACTCGCATTAACATCTGCTAACCATGTGTATGTGACAAATAAAATTTGATTTGATTTGATTTGATTTGATTTATACATTAGAGAGGTATATATATCCTGATAGTCATATACATTAGAGAGAGGTATATATATCCTGATAGAGCCATATACATTAGAGAGAGGTATATATATCCTGATAGAGTCATATACATTAGAGAGAGGTATATATATCCTGATAGAGTCATATACATTAGAGAGAGGTATATATATCCTGATAGAGTCATATACATTAGAGAGGGGTATATATATCCTGATAGAGTCATATACATTAGAGAGAGGTATATATATCCTGATAGAGTCATATACATTAGAGAGGTATATATATCCTGATAGAGTCATATACATTAGAGAGAGGTATATATATCATGATAGAGTCATATACATTAGAGAGGTATATATATCATGATAGAGTCATATACATTAGAGAGAGGTATATATATCCTGATAGAGTCATATACATTAGAGAGAGGTATATATATCCTGATAGAGTCATATACATTAGAGAGAGGTATATATATCATGATAGAGTCATATACATTAGAGAGGTATATATATCATGATAGAGTCATATACATTAGAGAGGTATATATATCCTGATAGAGTCATATACATTAGAGAGGTATATATATCCTGATAGAGTCATATACATTAGAGAGGTATATATATCCTGATAGTCATATACATTAGAGAGAGGTATATATATATCCTGATAGAGTCATATACATTAGAGAGAGGTATATATATCCTGATAGAGTCATATACATTAGAGAGGTATATATATCCTGATAGAGTCATATACATTAGAGAGAGGTATATATATCCTGATAGAGTCATGTACATTAGAGAGGTATATATATCCTGATAGAGTCATATACATTAGAGAGGTATATATATCCTGATAGAGTCATATACATTAGAGAGGTATATATATCCTGATAGAGTCATATACATTAGAGAGAGGTATATATATCCTGATAGAGTCATGTACATTAGAGAGGTATATATATCCTGATAGAGTCATATACATTAGAGAGGTATATATATCCTGATAGAGTCATATACATTAGAGAGGTATATATATCCTGAGTCATACACATGAAAGACAGGTGTTTTGCTACAGATGTAGGATCTTAATTTGAGACAGTTTACTGAAGCAGAAAATTATGTGGATTATAATTAACAATGAAGTTGCAACTGTCAGCTGCTGTAAACCTAAGTGATTGGATGTTATAGACCCCAATCTGAACAGTTTCTTCCCCGTGGTTATAGCCTTTAGCTCTATGCTCACTCTACCTAGTTCAATATATTGTTGTACGTAAACTTTGTGCAAACTCCACCGCCTGTATTCTGTCTCTTAATGTTTTCTATCACTAGCAGCACCATGTCACCATGTTAAATAATGTGTACAGATGTAGGATCTTTCCAACTCTGAGGACATGTCATTGTGATGTCATTTATTACATTTCAACCTGTTGATGAAGGCAGCTAGAAGGCTGAACCCAGAAGACAACACTAAATCAACACTTACTGATATTATCCTAAAATCCTTTCACTCGTATTATTGTGTCTCTTTGTTCAACGAATGTCGGGCAGCCTTGGCTATTTTTAGAAAACCAGTCTATCTAGCTAGTATCATAGTTTACCCCTCAGGCTACAATCAGGTTTCAGCATCAGGCAGGTATCAACATGCCGAGTCATAGGCTACAACCTGGGTTGTATTCATTAGTTTACTCCTCAGGCTACAATCAGGTTTCAGCATCAGGCAGGTATCAACATGCCGAGTCATAGGCTACAACCTGGGTTGTATTCATTAGTTTACTCCTCAGGCTACAATCAGGTTTCAGCATCAGGCAGGTATCAACATGCCGAGTCATAGGCTACAACCTGGGTTGTATTCATTAGTTTACTCCTCAGGCTACAATCAGGTTTCAGCATCAGGCAGGTATCAACATGCCGAGTCATAGGCTACAACCTGGGATGTGTTCATTAGTTTACTCCACAGCCAACAGTTTTAAAATGTTGCATAAAACATAAACAGTTCTCTAAACGCTGTACAACGTGACCTAAACGGTTTCTGTTGCCAAATGTTTTGCTACGGTTGGCACTAATGAATACACACAACCTGTTTTGAGGAAGTGTAAGTTGTTGTTAGTCTCTCCACAATATTTATTTGTCTCTCTTTCACACAAAATACCTCCCTGAGTAAAAAGCGTTAACAGTAGATTAGAAAGAGAAAATGTTTGTTTGTTGCTTGTTGTGTTTTAAACCTGTTGTGAGAAGACAAGTCTTCAGACCTATGATACAGTAGGAGATCACCCTGGTCTATAGACCTATGATACAGTAGGAGATCACCCTGGTCTATAGACCTATGATACAGTAGGAGATCACCCTGGTCTATAGACCTATGATACAGTAGGAGATCACCCTGGTCTATAGACCTATGATACAGTAGGATATCACCCTGGTCTATAGACCTATGATACAGTAGGAGATCACCCTGGTCTATAGACCTATGATACAGTAGGAGATCACCCTGGTCTATAGACCTATGATACAGTAGGAGATCACCCTGGTCTATAGACCTATGATACAGTAGGAGATCACCCTGGTCTATAGACCTATGATACAGTAGGAGATCACCCTGGTCCATAGACCTATGATACAGTAGGAGATCACCCTGGTCTATAGACCTATGATACAGTAGGATATCACCCTGGTCTATAGACCTATGATACAGTAGGATATCACCCTGGTCTATAGACCTATGATACAGTAGGAGATCACCCTGGTCTATAGACCTATGATACAGTAGGAGATCGCCCTGGTCTATAGACCTATGATACAGTAGGAGATCACCCTGGTCTATAGGCCTATGATACAGTAGGAGATCACCCTGGTCTATAGACCTATGATACAGTACAATCTTAGAGTAAAGGGTTCCAAACAGGTCCTCCGTCTGTCCACATAGGAGACACTTTTGGGTTCCAGGTAGAACCCGTCTGGCTTCCATGTAGAACCCTCTGTGGAAAGGGTTCTTCATGGAACCCAAAAGGGTTCTACCTAGTACCAAAAAGGGTTCTACAATGGGGACAGCCAAAGAACCCTTTTAGATTCTAGATAGTGTAGGAGTGATCACCTTGGGGCACACAGATGGGCACAGAACAAATTCACCCCACGCATCTAATTTATATCAAACATTTAAGGCCTATTATAACACTGTCCACCAAAAATATCATCAACTATATGAATACACATAACAATATCATCAACTATATGAATACACATAACAATATCATCAACTATATGAATACACATAACAATTTCATCAACTATATGAATACACATAACAATATCATCAACTATATGAATACACATAACAATATCATCAACTATATGAATACACATAACAATATCATCAACTATATGAATACACACAACAATATCATCAACTATATGAATAGACACAACAATATCATCAACTATATGAATACACATAACAATCGTCGTCTTACCTTTCCTCTCTCAATAGAAACACAGTCTGGATGATCATCAGGTCGTCTAAAGTTACTTTCATTTGCTCTGCTCATTTACATATCAGGTTCTGCCTGTTCTCTCTCCCACTCCCTCTCTCTTTATAGTTCTTACAATGTGCCTTGGAATACATTCTACAACTGTCTGGAACTCTATTCTTCTGTCTCTCTCCATCACTTTCTCTGTGTCGTCTGTTGCTGTCTCTGTGTCTTGTCTGATGTCTCACCATCATATCCTATTCTGTTGCTGTGTCTGTGTCTTGTCTGGTGTCTCTCTCTATCATATCCTATTCTGTTGCTGTGTCTGTGTCTTGTCTGGTGTCTCTCTCTATCATATCCTATTCTGTTGCTGTCTCTGTGTCTTGTCTGGTGTCTCTCTCCGTCATATCCTATTCCTCTGTTGCTGTGTCTGTGTCTTGTCTGTGTCTCTCTCCATCATATCCTATTCTGTTGCTGTCTCTGTGTCTTGTTTGGTGTCTCTCTCCATCACGAGAAAATGTTGAGGGTTAGGCATACTATAATACAACATTCACAACATGACAACACAACTACATAACACTATTAAATACAGTTGAGGGTTACTACAATACAACATAACAACACAACTACATAACACCATTAAATACAGTTGAGGGTTACTACAATACAACATGACAACATGACAACACAACTACACAACACCATTAAATACAGTTGAGGGTTACTACAATACAACATGACAACACAACTACATAACACCATTAAATACAGTTGAGGGTTACTACAATACAACATGACAACACAACTACATAACACCATTAAATACAGTTGAGGGTTACTACAATACAACATGACAACACAACTACATAACACCATTAAATACAGTTGAGGGTTACTACAATACAACATGACAACACAACTACATAACACCATTAAATACAGTTGAGGGTTACTACAATACAACATGACAACACAACTACATAACACCATTAAATACAGTTGAGGGTTACTACAATACAACATTCACAACATGACAACACAACAACATAACACCATTAAATACAGTTGAGGGTTACTACAATACAACATGACAACACAACTACATAACACCATTAAATACAGTTGGAATGTAGTTAGAACTCAAACTGTTTCCATCAAACAGAAAAACAACAATAAATCTGGATCAACACATTTAGATTTCTAGATGCTGCACTTTGCTGTTTCATTACCCAGACAGCTGTTTAAGGTCATACCAAGGCAGAGTGCAGTATCAGTACTTAGGGGTCATAGGTCATACCAAGGCAGAGTGTAGTATCAGTACTTAGGGGTCATAGGTCAGATCAGTGGTCATGGTTGATATGCATGGACTAGAAAACAAACTTTAAGGCCATTTTTTTCAGGGGTCATAGGTCATACCAAGGCAGAGTGCAGTATCAGTACTTAGGGGTCATAGGTCAGACCAAGGCAGAGTGTAGTATCAGTACTTAGGGGTCATAGGTCAGATCAGTGGTCATGGTTGATATGCATGGACTAGAAAACAAACTTTAAGGCCATTTTTTTCAGATTCACTGTTTGTGTAGATGCTGTTTGTCTCTGTAGGACAGTAGTTCAGGTGGCTGTTTGTCTTTGTAGGACAGTAGTTCAGGTGGCTGTTTGTCTTTGTAGGACAGTAGTTCAGGTGGCTGTTTGTCTTTGTAGGACAGTAGTTCAGGTGGCTGTTTGTCTCTGTAGGGCAGTAGTTCAGGTGGATACCCATTCCCTTAGTCTGCCTATCGTCATGGTTACACCTTCCTGAAAACAATGACTCCATACTTTTCTGAAACCTGTTCTGCCAGTTCATGTCCTTCAACACTAGAATGTTCCAATGTGGTTAGCCAAAGAGATGACAAGATAATTCACACATTCATCATCCAGCTCAGGTATTTGAACCAGTGTCCTTTCGGTTACTGGCCCAACACTCTAATCACAAGCAATCTGACCAGTTTAATCATTGAAATGTGATACAAACTGATGCAACGGTGGACACCTCCTAGTGGTGGGGTTGTTAGGAGTGTTTATCAGACCATGTGGACACCTCCTAGTGGTGGGGTTGTTAGGAGTGTTTATCAGACCATGTGGACACCTCCTAGTGGTGGGGTTGTTGGAGTGTTTATCAGACCATGTGGACACCTCCTAGTGGTCTGGTTGTTAGGAGTGTTTATCAGACCATGTGGATACCTCCTAGTGGTGGGGTTGTTGGAGTGTTTATCAGACCATGTGGACACCTCCTAGTGGTGGGGTTGTTAGGAATGTTTATCAGACCATGTGGACACCTCCTAGTGGTGGGGTTGTTTGGAGTGTTTATCAGACCATGTGGACACCTCCTAGTGGTGGGGTTGTTAGGAGTGTTTATCAGACCATGTGGACACCTCCTAGTGGTCTGGTTGTTAGGAGTGTTTATCAGACCATGTGGACACCTCCTAGTGGTGGGGTTGTTAGGAGTGTTTATCAGACCATGTGGACACCTCCTAGTGGTCTGGTTGTTAGGAGTGTTTATCAGACCATGTGGACACCTCCTAGTGGCGGGGATGTTAGGAGTGTTTATCAGACCATGTGGACACCTCCTAGTGGTCTGGTTGTTAGGAGTGTTTATCAGACCATGTGGACACCTCCTAGTGGTCTGGTTGTTAGGAGTGTTTATCAGACCATGTGGACACCTCCTAGTGGTCTGGTTGTTCGGAGTGTTTATCAGAATGTGGACACCTCCTAGTGGTCTGGTTGTTAGGAGTGTTTATCAGACCATGTGGACACCTCCTAGTGGTGGGGTTGTTAGGAGTGTTTATCAGACCATGTGGACACCTCCTAGTGGTGGCGTTGTTAGGAGTGTTAATCAGACCATGTGGACACCTCCAAGTGGTGGGGTTGTTAGGAGTGTTAATCAGACCATGTGGACACCTCCTAGTGGTGGGGTTGTTAGGAGTATTTATCAGACCATGTGGACACCTCCTAGTGGTGGGGTTGTTAGGAGTGTTTATCAGACCATGTGGACACCTCCTAGTGGTGGGGTTGTTAGGAGTATTTATCAGACCATGTGGACACCTCCTAGTGGTGGGGTTGTTAGGAGTGTTTATCAGACCATGTGGACACCTCCTAGTGGTGGGGTTGTTAGGAGTGTTTATCAGACCATGTGGACACCTCCTAGTGGTCTGGTTGCTAGGAGTGTTTATCAGACCATGTGGACACCTCCCAGTGGTGGGGTTGTTAGGAGTGTTTATCAGACCATGTGGACACCTCCTAGTGGTGGGGTTGTTGGGAGTGTTAATCAGACCATGTGGACACCTCCTAGTGGTCTGGTTGTTAGGAGTGTTTATCAGACCATGTGGACACCTCCTAGTGGTCTGGTTGTTAGGAGTGTTTATCAGACCATGTGGACACCTCCTAGTGGTCTGGTTGTTAGGAGTGTTTATCAGACCATGTGGACACCTCCTAGTGGTCTGGTTGTTAGGAGTGTTTATCAGACCATGTGGACACCTCCTAGTGGTGGGGTTGTTAGGGGTGTTTATCAGACCATGTGGACACCTCCTAGTAGTGGGGTTGTTAGGAGTGTTTATCAGACCATGTGGACACCTCCTAGTGGTCTGGTCGTTAGGAGTGTTAATCAGACCATGTGGACACCTCCTAGTGGTGGGGTTGTTAGGAGTGTTAATCAGACCATGTGGACACCTCCTAGTGGTGGGGTTGTTAGGAGTGTTTATCAGACCATGTGGACACCTCCTAGTGGTCTGGTTGTTAGGAGTGTTAATCAGACCATGTGGACACCTCCTAGTGGTGGGGTTGTTAGGAGTGTTTATCAGACCATGTGGACACCTCCTAGTGGTGGCGTTGTTAGGAGTGTTTATCAGACCATGTGGACACCTCCTAGTGGTGGGGTTGTTAGGAGTGTTTATCAGACCATGTGGACACCTCCTAGTGGTGGGGTTGTTAGGAGTGTTTATTAGACCATGTGGACACCTCCTAGTGGTGGGGTTGTTAGGAGTGTTTATCAGACCATGTGGACACCTCCTAGTGGTGGGGTTGTTAGGAGTGTTTATCAGACCATGTGGACACCTCCTAGTGGTGGGGTTGTTAGGAGTGTTTATCAGACCATGTGGACACCTCCTAGTGGTGGGGTTGTTAGGAGTGTTTATCAGACCATGTGGACACCTCCTAGTGGTGAGGTTGTTAGGAGTGTTAATCAGACCATGTGGACACCTCCTAGTGGTCGGGTTGTTAGGAGTGTTTATCAGACCATGTGGACACCTCCTAGTGGTGGGGTTGTTAGGAGTGTTTATCAGACCATGTGGACACCTCCTAGTGGTGGGGTTGTTAGGAGTGTTTATCAGACCATGTGGACACCTCCTAGTGGTGGGGTTGTTAGGAGTGTTTATCAGACCATGTGGACACCTCCTAGTGGTCTGGTTGTTAGGAATGTTAATCAGACCATGTGGACACCTCCTAGTGGTCTGGTTGTTAGGAGTGTTTATCAGACCATGTGGACACCTCCTAGTGGTCTGATTGTTAGGAGTGTCTATCAGACCATGTGGACACCTCCTATTGGTGGGGATGTTAGGAGTGTTCATCAGACCATGTGGACACCTCCTAGTGGTCTGGTTGTTAGGAGTGTTTATCAGACCATGTGGACACCTCCTAGTGGTCTGGTTGTTAGGAGTGTTTATCAGACCATGTGGACACCTCCTAGTGGTCTGGTTGTTAGGAGTGTTTATCAGACCATGTGGACACCTCCTAGTGGTCTGGTCGTTAGGAGTGTTTATCAGACCATGTGGACACCTCCTAGTGGTGGGGTTGTTAGGAGTGTTTATCAGACCATGTGGACACCTCCTAGTGGTCTGGTTGTTAGGAGTGTTTATCAGACCATGTGGACACCTCCTAGTGGTCTGGTCGTTAGGAGTGTTTATCAGACCATGTGGACACCTCCTAGTGGTGGGGTTGTTAGGAGTGTTTATCAGACCATGTGGAAACCTCCTAGTGGTCTGGTTGTTAGGAGTGTTTATCAGACCATGTGGACACCTCCTAGTGGTCTGGTGTTTAGGAGTGTTGATCAGACCATGTGGACACCTCCTAGTGGTCCGGTAGTTAGGAGTGTTTATCAGACCATGTGGACACCTCCTAGTGATGGGGTTGTTAGGAGTGTTTTATCAGACCATGTGGACACCTCCTAGTGGTAGGGTTGTTAGGAATGTTTATCAGACCATGTGGACACCTCCTAGTGGTCTGGTTGTTAGGAGTGTTTATTACACCATGTGGACACCTCCTAGTTGTGGGGTTGTTAGGAGTGTTTATCAGACCATGTGGACACCTCCTAGTGGTCTGGTGTTTATGAGTGTTGATCAGACCATGTGGACACCTCCTAGTTGTGGGGTTGTTAGGAGTGTTCATCAGACCATGTGGACACCTCCTAGTGGTCTGGTTGTTAGGAGTGTTTATCAGACCATGTGGACACCTCCTAGTGGTGGGGTTGTTAGGAGTGTTTGTCAGACCATGTGGACACCTCCTAGTGGTAGGGTTGTTAGGAATGTTTATCAGACCATGTGGACACCTCCTAGTGGTCTGGTTGTTAAGAGTGTTTATCAGACCATGTGGACACCTCCTAGTGGTGGGGTTGTTAGGAGTCTTTATCAGACCATGTGGACACCTCCTAGTGGTGGGGTTGTTAGGAGTGTTAATCAGACCATGTGGACACCTCCTAGTGATGGGGTTGTTAGGAGTATTTATCAGACCATATGGACACCTCCTAGTGGTGGGGTTGTTAGGAGTGTTTATCAGACCATGTGGACACCTAGTGGTGGGGTTGTTAGGAGTGTTTATCAGACCATGTGGACACCTCCTAGTGGTGAGGTTGTTAGGAGTGTTTATCAGACCATGTGGACACCTCCTAGTGGTCTGTTTGTTAGGAGTGTTCATCAGACCATGTGGACACCTCCTAGTGGTGGGGTTGTTAGGGGTGTTTATCAGACCATGTGGACACCTCCTAGTGGTGGGGTTGTTAGGAGTGTTTATCAGACCATGTGGAAACCTCCTAGTGGTCTGGTTGTTAGGAGTGTTTATCAGACCATGTGGACACCTCCTAGTGGTCTGGTGTTTAGGAGTGTTGATCAGACCATGTGGACACCTCCTAGTGGTCCGGTAGTTAGGAGTGTTTATCAGACTATGTGGACACCTCCTAGTGATGGGGTTGTTAGGAGTGTTTTATCAGACCATGTGGACACCTCCTAGTGGTAGGGTTGTTAGGAATGTTTATCAGACCATGTGGACACCTCCTAGTGGTCTGGTTGTTAGGAGTGTTTATTACACCATGTGGACACCTCCTAGTTGTGGGGTTGTTAGGAGTGTTTATCAGACCATGTGGACACCTCCTAGTGGTCTGGTGTTTATGAGTGTTGATCAGACCATGTGGACACCTCCTAGTTGTGGGGTTGTTAGGAGTGTTCATCAGACCATGTGGACACCTCCTAGTGGTCTGGTTGTTAGGAGTGTTTATCAGACCATGTGGACACCTCCTAGTGGTGGGGTTGTTAGGAGTGTTTGTCAGACCATGTGGACACCTCCTAGTGGTAGGGTTGTTAGGAATGTTTATCAGACCATGTGGACACCTCCTAGTGGTCTGGTTGTTAAGAGTGTTTATCAGACCATGTGGACACCTCCTAGTGGTGGGGTTGTTAGGAGTCTTTATCAGACCATGTGGACACCTCCTAGTGGTGGGGTTGTTAGGAGTGTTAATCAGACCATGTGGACACCTCCTAGTGATGGGGTTGTTAGGAGTATTTATCAGACCATATGGACACCTCCTAGTGGTGGGGTTGTTAGGAGTGTTTATCAGACCATGTGGACACCTAGTGGTGGGGTTGTTAGGAGTGTTTATCAGACCATGTGGACACCTCCTAGTGGTGAGGTTGTTAGGAGTGTTTATCAGACCATGTGGACACCTCCTAGTGGTCTGTTTGTTAGGAGTGTTCATCAGACCATGTGGACACCTCCTAGTGGTGGGGTTGTTAGGGGTGTTTATCAGACCATGTGGACACCTCCTAGTGGTGGGGTTGTTAGGAGTGTTTATCAGACCATGTGGACACCTCCTAGTGGTGGGGTTGTTAGGAGTGTTTATCAGACCATGTGGACACCTCCTAGTGGTCTGGTTGTTAGGAGTGTTTATCAGACCATGTGGACACCTCCTAGTGGTCTGGTTGTTAGGAGAGTTTATCAGACCATGTGGACACCTCCTAGTGGTGGGGTTGTTAGGAGTGTATATCAGACCATGTGGACACCTCCTAGTGGTGGGGTTGTTAGGAGTGTTTATCAGACCATGTGGACACCTCCTAGTGGTCTGGTTGTTAGGAGTGTTTATCAGACCATGTGGACACCTCCTAGTGGTGGGGTTGTTAGGAGTGTTTATCAGACCATGTGGACACCTCCTAGTGGTCTGGTTGTTAGGAGTGTTTATCAGACCATGTGGACACCTCCTAGTGGCGGGGATGTTAGGAGTGTTTATCAGACCATGTGGACACCTCCTAGTGGTCTGGTTGTTAGGAGTGTTTATCAGACCATGTGGACACCTCCTAGTGGTCTGGTTGTTAGGAGTGTTTATCAGACCATGTGGACACCTCCTAGTGGTCTGGTTGTTCGGAGTGTTTATCAGAATGTGGACACCTCCTAGTGGTCTGGTTGTTAGGAGTGTTTATCAGACCATGTGGACACCTCCTAGTGGTGGGGTTGTTAGGAGTGTTTATCAGACCATGTGGACACCTCCTAGTGGTGGCGTTGTTAGGAGTGTTAATCAGACCATGTGGACACCTCCTAGTGGTGGGGTTGTTAGGAGTGTTAATCAGACCATGTGGACACCTCCTAGTGGTGGGGTTGTTAGGAGTATTTATCAGACCATGTGGACACCTCCTAGTGGTGGGGTTGTTAGGAGTGTTTATCAGACCATGTGGACACCTCCTAGTGGTGGGGTTGTTAGGAGTATTTATCAGACCATGTGGACACCTCCTAGTGGTGGGGTTGTTAGGAGTGTTTATCAGACCATGTGGACACCTCCTAGTGGTGGGGTTGTTAGGAGTGTTTATCAGACCATGTGGACACCTCCTAGTGGTCTGGTTGCTAGGAGTGTTTATCAGACCATGTGGACACCTCCCAGTGGTGGGGTTGTTAGGAGTGTTTATCAGACCATGTGGACACCTCCTAGTGGTGGGGTTGTTGGGAGTGTTAATCAGACCATGTGGACACCTCCTAGTGGTCTGGTTGTTAGGAGTGTTTATCAGACCATGTGGACACCTCCTAGTGGTCTGGTTGTTAGGAGTGTTTATCAGACCATGTGGACACCTCCTAGTGGTCTGGTTGTTAGGAGTGTTTATCAGACCATGTGGACACCTCCTAGTGGTCTGGTTGTTAGGAGTGTTTATCAGACCATGTGGACACCTCCTAGTGGTGGGGTTGTTAGGGGTGTTTATCAGACCATGTGGACACCTCCTAGTAGTGGGGTTGTTAGGAGTGTTTATCAGACCATGTGGACACCTCCTAGTGGTCTGGTCGTTAGGAGTGTTAATCAGACCATGTGGACACCTCCTAGTGGTGGGGTTGTTAGGAGTGTTAATCAGACCATGTGGACACCTCCTAGTGGTGGGGTTGTTAGGAGTGTTTATCAGACCATGTGGACACCTCCTAGTGGTCTGGTTGTTAGGAGTGTTAATCAGACCATGTGGACACCTCCTAGTGGTGGGGTTGTTAGGAGTGTTTATCAGACCATGTGGACACCTCCTAGTGGTGGCGTTGTTAGGAGTGTTTATCAGACCATGTGGACACCTCCTAGTGGTGGGGTTGTTAGGAGTGTTTATCAGACCATGTGGACACCTCCTAGTGGTGGGGTTGTTAGGAGTGTTTATTAGACCATGTGGACACCTCCTAGTGGTGGGGTTGTTAGGAGTGTTTATCAGACCATGTGGACACCTCCTAGTGGTGGGGTTGTTAGGAGTGTTTATCAGACCATGTGGACACCTCCTAGTGGTGGGGTTGTTAGGAGTGTTTATCAGACCATGTGGACACCTCCTAGTGGTGGGGTTGTTAGGAGTGTTTATCAGACCATGTGGACACCTCCTAGTGGTGAGGTTGTTAGGAGTGTTAATCAGACCATGTGGACACCTCCTAGTGGTCGGGTTGTTAGGAGTGTTTATCAGACCATGTGGACACCTCCTAGTGGTGGGGTTGTTAGGAGTGTTTATCAGACCATGTGGACACCTCCTAGTGGTGGGGTTGTTAGGAGTGTTTATCAGACCATGTGGACACCTCCTAGTGGTGGGGTTGTTAGGAGTGTTTATCAGACCATGTGGACACCTCCTAGTGGTCTGGTTGTTAGGAATGTTAATCAGACCATGTGGACACCTCCTAGTGGTCTGGTTGTTAGGAGTGTTTATCAGACCATGTGGACACCTCCTAGTGGTCTGATTGTTAGGAGTGTCTATCAGACCATGTGGACACCTCCTATTGGTGGGGATGTTAGGAGTGTTCATCAGACCATGTGGACACCTCCTAGTGGTCTGGTTGTTAGGAGTGTTTATCAGACCATGTGGACACCTCCTAGTGGTCTGGTTGTTAGGAGTGTTTATCAGACCATGTGGACACCTCCTAGTGGTCTGGTTGTTAGGAGTGTTTATCAGACCATGTGGACACCTCCTAGTGGTCTGGTCGTTAGGAGTGTTTATCAGACCATGTGGACACCTCCTAGTGGTGGGGTTGTTAGGAGTGTTTATCAGACCATGTGGACACCTCCTAGTGGTCTGGTTGTTAGGAGTGTTTATCAGACCATGTGGACACCTCCTAGTGGTCTGGTCGTTAGGAGTGTTTATCAGACCATGTGGACACCTCCTAGTGGTGGGGTTGTTAGGAGTGTTTATCAGACCATGTGGAAACCTCCTAGTGGTCTGGTTGTTAGGAGTGTTTATCAGACCATGTGGACACCTCCTAGTGGTCTGGTGTTTAGGAGTGTTGATCAGACCATGTGGACACCTCCTAGTGGTCCGGTTGTTAGGAGTGTTTATCAGACCATGTGGACACCTCCTAGTGATGGGGTTGTTAGGAGTGTTTTATCAGACCATGTGGACACCTCCTAGTGGTAGGGTTGTTAGGAATGTTTATCAGACCATGTGGACACCTCCTAGTGGTCTGGTTGTTAGGAGTGTTTATTACACCATGTGGACACCTCCTAGTTGTGGGGTTGTTAGGAGTGTTTATCAGACCATGTGGACACCTCCTAGTGGTCTGGTGTTTATGAGTGTTGATCAGACCATGTGGACACCTCCTAGTTGTGGGGTTGTTAGGAGTGTTCATCAGACCATGTGGACACCTCCTAGTGGTCTGGTTGTTAGGAGTGTTTATCAGACCATGTGGACACCTCCTAGTGGTGGGGTTGTTAGGAGTGTTTGTCAGACCATGTGGACACCTCCTAGTGGTAGGGTTGTTAGGAATGTTTATCAGACCATGTGGACACCTCCTAGTGGTCTGGTTGTTAAGAGTGTTTATCAGACCATGTGGACACCTCCTAGTGGTGGGGTTGTTAGGAGTCTTTATCAGACCATGTGGACACCTCCTAGTGGTGGGGTTGTTAGGAGTGTTAATCAGACCATGTGGACACCTCCTAGTGATGGGGTTGTTAGGAGTATTTATCAGACCATATGGACACCTCCTAGTGGTGGGGTTGTTAGGAGTGTTTATCAGACCATGTGGACACCTAGTGGTGGGGTTGTTAGGAGTGTTTATCAGACCATGTGGACACCTCCTAGTGGTGAGGTTGTTAGGAGTGTTTATCAGACCATGTGGACACCTCCTAGTGGTCTGTTTGTTAGGAGTGTTCATCAGACCATGTGGACACCTCCTAGTGGTGGGGTTGTTAGGGGTGTTTATCAGACCATGTGGACACCTCCTAGTGGTGGGGTTGTTAGGAGTGTTTATCAGACCATGTGGACACCTCCTAGTGGTGGGGTTGTTAGGAGTGTTTATCAGACCATGTGGACACCTCCTAGTGGTCTGGTTGTTAGGAGTGTTTATCAGACCATGTGGACACCTCCTAGTGGTCTGGTTGTTAGGAGAGTTTATCAGACCATGTGGACACCTCCTAGTGGTGGGGTTGTTAGGAGTGTATATCAGACCATGTGGACACCTCCTAGTGGTGGGGTTGTTAGGAGTGTTTATCAGACCATGTGGACACCTCCTAGTGGTCTGGTTGTTAGGAGAGTGTATCAGACCATGTGGACACCTCCTAGTGGTGGGTTTGTTAGGAGTGTTTATCAGACCATGTGGACACCTCCTAGTGGTGGGGTTGTTAGGAGTGTTTATCAGACCATGTGGACACCTCCTAGTGGTCTGGTTGTTAGGAGTGTTTATCAGACCATGTGGACACCTCCTAGTGGTCTGGTTGTTAGGAGAGTTTATCAGACCATGTGGACACCTCCTAGTGGTCTGGTCGTTCGGATCGTGTTTATAGCCACTATGCTGCATAAGTTGATACAGGTGATAAGGCTTATTGGTTATATGGTCCACCATGTTAAACTCATTTAACATCTGATAATTTACCTAGGGTTAGGGGTTAAGTTTAAAATAGGTTATACCTAGAGTTAGGGGTTAAGGCTAAAATAGGTTATAACTAGAGTTAGGGGTTAGGGGTTAAAATAGGTTATACCTAGAGTTAGGGGTTAAAATAGGTTATACCTAGAGTTAGGGGTTAAGGCTAAAATAGGTTATAACTAGAGTTAGGGGTTAAAATAGGTTATACCTAGAGTTAGGGGTTAGGGGTTAAGGTTAAAATAGGTTATACCTAGAGTTAGGGGTTAAAATAGGTTATACCTAGAGTTAGGGGTTAAAATAGGTTATACCTAGAGTTAGGGGTTAAAATAGGTTATACCTAGAGTTAGGGGTTAGGGGTTAAGGTTAAAATAGGTTATACCTAGAGTTAGTGGTTAGGGGTTAAGGTTGAAATAGGTTATACCTAGGGTGAGGGGTTAGGGTTTAAAAAAAAAGGTTATACCTAGAGTTAGGGGTTAAGGTTAAAATAGGTTATACCTAGGGTTATGGGTTAAGGTTGAAATAGGTTATACCTAGAGTTAGGGGTTAAGGCTAAAATAGGTTATACCTAGAGTTAGGGGTTAGGGGTTAAAATAGGTTATACCTAGGGTTAAGGTTAAAATAGGTTATACCTAGGGTTAGGGGTTAAAATAGGTTATACCTAGAGTTAGGGGTTAAAATAGGTTATACCTAGAGTTAGGGGTTAAGGCTAAAGTGTGTAATAGGTAGACTTAGGGGTTAAGGCTAAAGTGTGTAATAGGTAGAGTTAGGGGTTAAGGCTAAAGTGTGTAATAGGTAGAGTTAGGGGTTAAGGCTAAAGTGTGTAATAGGTAGAGTTAGGGGTTAAGGCTAAAGTTTGTAATAGGTAGAGTTAGGGGTTAAGGCTAAAGTTTGTAATAGGTAGGGTTAGGGGTTAAGGCTAAAATAGGTTACACGTAGGGTTGGAGTTCCCATATAGCACATTGTGACATCTGCTGATGTAAAAAGGGCTTCATAAATACATTTGATTGATTGTTAGGTTTAGGCTTTTAAGGCAAAAAACAGTATGGGTTTATAGCTCTCTTGCTCCTCCCTGTGGCCTTCTGTAGGGACTAAATAACTAATTCACGACACCTGCTAGGCTCATAATCTGAGGTAGCAACTGTGTTAAACTGGCTACACTCACACTGTCCCAGACCGTAAACAAGGACCTGGCTACACTCATACTGTCCCTGACCGTAAACAAGGATAGAGAGAGAAAAGGACCTGGCTACACTCATACTGTCCCTGACCGTAAACAAGGACCTGGCTACACTCATACTGTCCCTGACCGTAAAGAGAAAAAAAAGTCTGAACAATAAACTTCGGTGTCTCAACACCGTAGAACCATCTTTATTCTCCAAGTCCACCTCAGCCCACTCTGCGCGTAACCGGACAATATGCTTAGTGCCACACGTGGACACGGACAGTTCTGTACGGTGATAGTTAGTGATTTTTTGGGGGGTTGCCATGGATTTCAAGCAGGCAACGCCATCAGGTCCAAACCCAAAACAAGGAAATTGGAGGAGACAGTGTTGTTTTTTTTGCAAATTAATTACTTAAAAATCACACAATGTGATTTTCTGGATATTTGTTTTAGATTCCGTCTCTCACAGTTGAAGTGTACCTATGATACAAAAATTACATTGCAAAATTGGCAGTGTATCAAATACTTGTTCTCCCCACTGTATATATTCAACAATAGGAACAAGTCAACTCATACCAGTTCTATGATCATTCTGGGAGGACAAACACAATAATAATGTGTATTTGTATATGTTTCCGAACTTGGTTTCTGTTGCTAATGATCTGTTGTTGGATGGTAACAGAGTTATTGCATAGCAGCTTCTGTCATTTCTGAATGTTTTTTTGTTAGATTAGATTTCCTTGAACATATTTTCTGTCTGTTTAAACTGTTATCAATAGATGGTCAAGGTATTGATTATCTGTTATCAATAGATGGTGAAGGTATTGATTATCTGTTATCAATAGATGGTCAAGGTATTGATTATCTGTTATCCATAGATGGTCAAGGTATTGATTATCTGTTATCAATAGATGGTCAAGGTATTGATTATCTGTTATCAATAGATGGTCAAGGTATTGATGATCTGTTATCAATAGATGGTCAAGGTATTGATTATCTGTTATCAATAGATGGTCAAGGTATTGATTATCTGTTATCAATGATTATTATATTGCCAACCGCCTGTCCAAAAGGCCACGGTCGTAGTAGCATAAAAACATGTGAAGGACTACAACCTGAGGAGACACGGTACGAGGATGAAGTGCAGGTGGACAGCACTGCTTGGTCCTGGACAGCAGGAGGAGCAGAGGATGATGGGAAGGTTCACCTCAAGCAAAGGCTCTTTGTGCTCTTTGTGAAGAGAAGCGCTACAATGAGGATGATGTCTTCACTGTCAGATGTTCCACTCACAGGAGCAGGCACTGATCGTGGAGGAATAACAACATTACACAGAGCAATATGGATTTTGTCTTGGGGCAAGCGCTGTCCTTGCTGGAAAGCTTGATGAGCTCCAGCAGGCAGAAGGACAATTTGAATTGTTCAGATGGGGGTTTATTGAGGACAGAAACTATGATGTGGAGGACATCCAGGAAGTGGATAATGACTATTATGATGTCGACGACAACAACAATGGTGATATTGATGGAGGAATAGATGAATGAGGCTGAGGGTGATGACTACAACAACGATGGTGATGTTGATGGAGGAATAGATGAATGAGGCTGAGGGTGATGACTACAACAACGATGGTGATATTGATGGAGGAATAGATGAATGAGGCTGAGGGTGATGACTACAACAACGATGGTGATATTGATGGAGGAATAGATGAATGAGGCTGAGGGTGATGACTACAACAACGATGGTGATATTGATGGAGGAATAGATGAATGAGGCTGAGGGTGATGACTACAACAACAATGGTGATATTGATGGAGGAATAGATGAAGGAGGCTGAGGGTGATGACTACAACAACGATGGTGATATTGATGGAGGAATAGATGAAGGAGGCTGAGGGTGATGACTACAACAACGATGGTGATATTGATGGAGGAATAGATGAATGAGGCTGAGGGTGATGACTACAACAACAATGGTGATATTGATGGAGGAATAGATGAATGAGGCTGAGGGTGATGACTACAACAACGATGGTGATATTGATGGAGGAATAGATGAATGAGGCTGAGGGTGATGACTACAACAACGATGGTGATATTGATGGAGGAATAGATGAATGAGGCTGAGGGTGATGACTACAACAACGATGGTGATATTGATGGAGGAATAGATGAATGAGGCTGAGGGTGATGACTACAACAACGATGGTGATATTGATGGAGGAATAGATGAATGAGGCTGAGGGTGATGACTACAACAACGATGGTGACATTGATGGAGGAATAGATGAATGAGACTGAGGGTGATGACTACAACAACGATGGTGATATTGATGGAGGAATAGATGAATGAGGCTGAGGGTGATGACTACAACAACGATGGTGATATTGATGGAGGAATAGATGAATGAGGATGAGGGTGATGACTACAACAACGATGGTGATATTGATGGAGGAATAGATGAATGAGGCTGAGGGTGATGACTACAACAACGATGGTGATATTGATGGAGGAATAGATGAAGGAGGCTGAGGGTGATGACTATAACAACGATGGTGATATTGATGGAGGAATAGATGAATGAGGCTGAGGGTGATGACTACAACAACGATGGTGATATTGATGGAGGAATAGATGAATGAGGCTGAGGGTGATGACTACAACAACAATGGTGATATTGATGGAGGAATAGATGAATGAGGCTGAGGGTGATGACTACAACAACGATGGTGATATTGATGGAGGAATAGATGAATGAGGCTGAGGGTGATGACTACAACAACGATGGTGATATTGATGGAGGAATAGATGAATGAGGCTGAGGGTGATGACTACAACAACGATGGTGATATTGATGGAGGAATAGATGAATGAGGCTGAGGGTGATGACTACAACAACGATGGTGCTATTGATGGAGGAATAGATGAATGAGGATGAGGGTGATGACTACAACAACAATGGTGATATTGATGGAGGAATAGATGAATGAGGCTGAGGGTGATGACTACAACAACGATGGTGATATTGATGGAGGAATAGATGAATGAGGCTGAGGGTGATGACTACAACAACAATGGTGATATTGATGGAGGAATAGATGAATGAGGCTGAGGGTGATGACTACAACAACAATGGTGATATTGATGGAGGAATAGATGAATGAGGCTGAGGGTGATGACTACAACAACGATGGTGATATTGATGGAGGAATAGATGAATGAGGCTGAGGGTGATGACTACAACAACGATGGTGATATTGATGGAGGAATAGATGAAGGAGGCTGAGGGTGATGACTACAACAACGATGGTGATATTGATGGAGGAATAGATGAATGAGGCTGAGGGTGATGACTACAACAACGATGGTGATATCGATGGAAGAATAGATGAAGGAGGCTGAGGGTGATGACTACAACAACAATGGTGATATTGATGGAGGAATAGATGAATGAGGCTGAGGGTGATGACTACAACAACGATGGTGATATTGATGGAGGAATAGATGAATGAGGCTGAGGGTGATGACTACAACAACGATGGTGATATTGATGGAGGAATAGATGAAGGAGGCTGAGGGTGATGACTACAACAACGATGGTGATATTGATGGAGGAATAGATGAATGAGGCTGAGGGTGATGACTACAACAACAATGGTGATATTGATGGAGGAATAGATGAAGGAGGCTGAGGGTGATGACTACAACAACAATGGTGATATTGATGGAGGAATAGATGAAGGAGGCTGAGGGTGATGACTACAACAACGATGGTGATATTGATGGAGGAATAGATGAATGAGGCTGAGGGTGATGACTACAACAACGATGGTGATATTGATGGAGGAATAGATGAATGAGGCTGAGGGTGATGACTACAACAACGATGGTGATATTGATGGAGGAATAGATGAATGAGGCTGAGGGTGATGACAACAACAACGATGGTGATATTGATGGAGGAATAGATGAATGAGGCTGAGGGTGATGACAACAACAACGATGGTGATATTGATGGAGGAATAGATGAATGAGGCTGAGGGTGATGACAACAACAACGATGGTGATATTGATGGAGGAATAGATGAATGAGGCTTAGGGTGATGACTACAACAACGATGGTGATATTGATGGAGTAACAGATTAAACCTATGACACAATTTTCTCACTACAGTTGAGGACTCTGACAGTGGTGGACTTTATTTAATAAATTGGTCTGTAGTATTTTAGCTGGGGTTGAATATACTCCTCAGTAAACTGGGGAAACAGCTTGATTGTGCTACTAGAGACTTGTAATGAGTAGAATAAGAACATATTTGATTGATCAGAAAGTTTATGTCCACATGCCAAGACAACAGGCTTTGGGCGAGAGCTTAAAACGCATCAGTTTTCACTGTCTGAACGCCTGAAACACTACATGGGCTGGTTGAATATAACGTTACTCATCATATAGGCCAGGCTACACATATTCATATACAGCAGACATAGGCCTACAAGTTGTTGACATTTAAAGGAGATGTTCCTCCTTCACGGAGACTGCATTCACAGTAAACACTGCATATGTCGGCTTAGTCTGAAATGACCTTTACATTTCTATGGCCTGTGTCTCAGCTGGGATTCTTTCTGAATTTTCTGATTAATCAATTCTTGTTGCTCCATCGTTCTTTCGTTTGAATCACAGCTACATTTTAATTTATAACGTGGGATTGTTTTAATGTATGTAACAAATGCAACAGTTCTCTCATCAATAGCCAGGGGCACAACAGTTCTCTCATCAATAGCCAGGGGAACAACAGTTCTCTCATCAATAGCCAGGGGAACAACAGTTCTCTCATCACTAGCCAGGGGAACAACAGTTATCTCATCAATAGCCAGGGGAACAACAGTTCTCTTATCAATATCCAGGGAAACAACAGTTCTCTCATCAATAGCCAGGGGCACAACAGTTCTCTTATCAATAGCCAGGAGAACAACAGTTCTCTCATCAATAGCCAGGAGAACAACAGTTCTCTCATCAATAGCCAGGGAAACAACAGTTATCTCATCAATAGCCAGAAGAACAACAGTTCTCTCATCAATAGCCAGGAGAACAACAGTTCTCTCATCAATAGCCAGGGAAACAACAGTTATCTCATCAATAGCCAGAAGAACAACAGTTCTCTCAGCAATAGCCAGGGGAACAACAGTTCTCTCATCAATAGCCAGGGGAACAACAGTTCTCTCATCAATAGCCAGGGGAACAACAGTTCTCTCATCAATAGCCAGGGGAAAATGCTCAGCCTGACTGAGCCCTTCCAGAACAATCCTATGCACGTCATCCTTCAGAGCATGGACACGGTGTCCGGTTGTTGAAGCAGACAAGGGGCACCTGTTTGACAGACGCAATTATGCTATCCATAGACTTGTCTGTGGCCAATTACTCCAAAACTGTAACCATGCACTTTTTGAATAGCTCCTCGTCTGTGAAGGGCATGTTGTGTTTGGTTAGTACCCATGATGCTTTTAGGAAGGCACTTGTGACCTTCTGTTGTTGGGTCAGGCCACGAAGGAGGATTCTACTGTCGTGTTTGTAGCTTGTAGTTAATGATTACATGTTTCTGCTGGGGCGGGAAGGCCTCTGTCTGGGGCAGGAAGGACACTGTCTGGGGGCGGGAAGGACACTGTCTGGGGGCGGGAAGGACACTGTCTGGGGCAGAAATGCCTCTGTCTGGGGTGGGAAGGCCTCTGTCTGGGGCAGGAAGGTCTCTCTCTGGGGCAGGAAGGCCTCTGTCTGTGGCAGGAAGGTCTCTCTCTCTGGGGCAGGAAGGACACTGTCTGGGGGCGGGAAGGACACTGTCTGGGGCGGAAAGGCCTCTGTCTGGGGCAGGAAGGCCTCTGTCTGGGGCAGGAAGGCCTCTGTCTGTGGCAGGAAGGTCTCTGTCTGGGGCAGGAAGGCCTCTGTCTGGGGGCGGGAAGGTCTCTGTCTGGGGCGGGAAGGACACTTTGAAAGTATCATGCTAAGATTCATAATACCGAGATACTGGTGATTTTATGAACTTAATCAGATCTAAATTATTTTATTGTCACTGAATGTATTATGTACTAATCACATGTGTTAAACATGTTGTTAAATTTGTAGTGTAGCCAATTCATTAATTCAGCCTAGTCATTAATTCAGCCTATTCATTAATTCAGCCTGTTCATTAATTCAGCCTGTTCATTAATTCAGCCTGTTCATTAATTCAGCCTGTTCATTAATTCAGCCTGCTCATTAATTAAGCCTGCTCATTAATTCAGCCTGTTCATTAATTCAGCCTGTTCATTAATTCAGTCTATTCATTAACTCAGCCTATTCATTAATTTAGCCTATTCATTAACTCAGCCTATTAATTGTGATAATATTATATGCTAATTATGTTCTGGCCCACTGACTTTAACTCAGAAAACAATTGTCCCGAAGCCAAACCTAGTTGACGAACCCTGTTTTATAGTATTCCATGGCCTTTACTGGCCAACTGTTGTTATGGTTATGATATACTATGGTGTTGTGTCTCTAGACTTTGACCAGATATTATTACATCCAGAGATCAACTGTACCTAGAATATAGATACAGAGACACTTGTCATCAGGAAGGTTCTCTCTCAACACAACGGAAAATATCTCAATGACTTGACATGTTCTGGTTGTGAATTCAGGCTACAAGGTAAGACTCTTCCCAGGGATTATTGTAAAGTGTGTAGAGACATTAAATGTCTGGTGTTATTTTAGTATAGTGAATGACAGTATAACACTCCTAACAGTAGATACATTAAATGTATGGTGTAATGTTAGTATAGTGAATGACAGTATAACACTCCTAACAGTAGATACATTAAATGTATGGTGTAATGTTAGTATAGTGAATGACAGTATAACACTCCTAACAGTAGATACATTAAATGTCTGGTGTTATTTTAGTATAGTGAATGACAGTATAACACTCCTAACAGTAGATACATTAAATGTATGGTGTAATGTTAGTATAGTGAATGACAGTATAACACTCCTAACAGTAGATACATTAAATGTATGGTGTAATGTTAGTATAGTGAATGACAGTATAACACTCCTAACAGTAGATACATTAAATGTATGGTGTAATGTTAGTATAGTGAATGACAGTATAACACTCCTAACAGTAGATACATTAAATGTATGGTGTAATGTTAGTATAGTGAATGACAGTATAACACTCCTAACAGTAGATACATTAAATGTATGGTGTAATGTTAGTATAGTGAATGACAGTATAACACTCCTAACAGTAGATACATTAAATGTATGGTGTAATGTTAGTATAGTGAATGACAGTATAACACTCCTAACAGTAGATACATTAAATGTCTGGTGTTATTTTAGTATAGTGAATGACAGTAAAACACTCAGATGTAACAGTCCATTTCACCTGGGACAGCTACGTGACAGTTCAATCATACAAAATGGCGCTAACTGGGTGTAGTCAAGTCACATTATAACATGTTGTTCATATAGCTAACTGGGTGTAGTCAAGTCACATTATAACATGTTGTTCATATAGCTAACTGGGTGTAGTCAAGTCACATTATAACATGTTGTTCATATAGCTAACTGGGTGTAGTCAAGTCACATTATAACATGTTGTTCATATAGCTAACTGGGTGGAGTCAAGTCACATTATAACATGTTGTTCATATAGCTAACTGGGTGTAGTCAAGTCACATTATAACATGTTGTTCATATAGCTAACTGGGTGTAGTCAAGTCACATTATAACATGTTGTTCATATAGCTAACTGGGTGTAGTCAAGTCACATTATAACATGTTGTTCATATAGCTAACTGGGTGTAGTCAAGTCACATTATAACATGTTGTTCATATAGCTAACTGGGTGTAGTCAAGTTACATTATAACATGTTGTTCATATAGCTAACTGGGTGTAGTCAAGTCACATTATAACATGTTGTTCATATAGCTAACTGGGTGTAGTCAAGTCACATTATAACATGTTGTTCATATAGCTAACTGGGTGTAGTCAAGTCACATTATAACATGTTGTTCATATAGCTAACTGGGTGTAGTCAAGTCACATTATAACATGTTGTTCATATAGCTAACTGGGTGTAGTCAAGTCACATTATAACATGTTGTTCATATAGCTAACTGGGTGTAGTCAAGTCACATTATAACATGTTGTTCATATAGCTAACTGGGTGTAGTCAAGTCACATTATAACATGTTGTTCATATAGCTAACTGGGTGTAGTCAAGTCACATTAAAACATGTTGTTCATATAGCTAACTGGGTGTAGTCAAGTCACATTATAACATGTTGTTCATATAGCTAACTGGGTGTAGTCAAGTCACATTATAACATGTTGTTCATATATTCCTATATCGCGGTTATTTTACAATTTGTGTATGTTTTATGTATAAATTGTAAATCGTCTTTCAGAATATCAGAACATTTGTTATTTTCTAAATTCCAATGAGCTCCTGCTTCCTGTGTAATTTGGTATGAAACCACTGAACAGACTTTTCTTAACATTAATATTATGAACTGAATTCAGTAACAGCATCATAATATCATACCTGTTGAACAAAGCAACACACTAGAATGAGAGAAATTATTAAAAGAGAAAGTGAGACATTATTATTAATATAATTATATATTATATTGTTATTATTATATTATGTTATTATTATTATGGACAAAAGGTGAAAAATATAAATCAGGACTACATATTCATGTGATGCATTAAATCACCTGACTGTTTCTATGTCTGGTAGTAAATGTTTGTTTTCTAAGAGATAATTAATAAAAGAGAACATCTGACCTTCAAGAATTACTGTGTTAATCACAACCAACATGCTGGATCTCTGTTTAGTTGTCACTGTGTTAACCACAACCAACATGTTGGATCTCTGTTTAGTTGTCACTGTGTTAACCACAACCAACATGTTGGATCTCTGTTTAGTTGTCACTGTGTTAACCACAACCAACATGTTGGATCTCTGTTTAGTTGTCACTGTGTTAACCACAACCAACATGTTGGATCTCTGTTTAGTTGTCACTGTGTTAACCACAACCAACATGTTGGATCTCTGTTTAGTTGTCACTGTGTTAACCACAACCAACATGTTGGATCTCTGTTTAGTTGTCACTGTGTTAACCACAACCAACATGTTGGATCTCTGTTTAGGGGTCAGTGCTCTAAAATGAGTCTCTCTGGAGCGAGAAAGGAGGGGGGCCCTGCCTCTAAAATGAGACTCTCTGGGGAGAGAAAGGAAGGGGGCCCTGCCTCTAAAATGAGTCTCTCTGGGGAGAGAGAGGAGGGGGGCCCTGCCTCTAAAATGAGACTCTCTGGGGAGAGAGAGGAGGGGGGCCCTGCCTCTAAAATGAGACTCTCTGGGGAACATGACACCAAAGCTAAGAGGTGAGATTAAACTGTTGTTTGTTTCTAAAATGTGTTTCCACCATTTTTACACATTTGTTATTTATCAGACAGTATTGCTCAGGGGAACCTTGTCTGGAAAATATTGTTGTTCTAAGATTTTAATTCATAGTTTTTTGTGTATGAATTTTTGTTTTGCAAAACGCTATTTAGCTGGAATGGAATGTTTGTATCCTGTATATTAGACTGTGATATGTGGTTGTCTCACCAGCACACACACACACACACACACACACACGCACACGCACACACCTCTATAAAATGTTAGCATGACACAATCATTTAGCCTCTTGATTATTATCTAATATGTTGGCAGGCATAACTTTATAGTTTTTATTCTGATCATTGTTACAAGCTGAATTCTGACAATATATCCGTTATATCAACACACTCTTCACTCCTGTTGAAACCAAAAAGGGTTCTATCTTCCTACATATACAGAACCACTAAAGTTCTATATAGAACCCTTTATAGGAGGTTAGGAAGTGTCTGAGTATACAGTATATATAGAATATATATAGAACCCTTTATAGGAGGTTAGGAAGTGTCTGAGTATACAGTATATATAGAATATATATAGAACCCTTTATAGGAGGTTAGGAAGTGTCTGAGTATACAGTATATATAGAATATATATAGAACCCTTTATAGGAGGTTAGGAAGTGTCTGAGTATACAGTATATATAGAATATATATATAGAACCCTTTATAGGAGGTCAGGTAGTGTCTGAGTATACAGTGTATATATAATATATATAGAACCCTTTATAGGAGGTTAGGAAGTGTCTGAGTATACAGTATATATAGACTATATATATAACCCTTTATAGGAGGTTAGGAAGTGTCTGAGTATACAGTATATATAGAATATATATAGAACCCTTTATAGGAGGTTAGGAAGTGTCTGAGTATACAGTATATATAGAATATATATAGAACCCTTTATAGGAGGTTAGGAAGTGTCTGAGTATACAGTATATATAGAATATATATATAGAACCCTTTATAGGAGGTCAGGTAGTGTCTGAGTATACAGTGTATATATAATATATATAGAACCCTTTATAGGAGGTTAGGAAGTGTCTGAGTATACAGTATATATAGACTATATATATAACCCTTTATAGGAGGTTAGGAAGTGTCTGAGTATACAGTATATATAGAATATATATAGAACCCTTTATAGGAGGTCAGGAAGTGTCTGAGTATACAGTATATATAGAACCCTTTATAGGAGGTTAGGAAGTGTCTGAGTATACAGTATATATAGAATATATATAGAACCCTTTATAGGAGGTTAGGAAGTGTCTGAGTATACAGTATATATAGAATATATATAGAACCCTTTATAGGAGGTCAGGAAGTGTCTGAGTATACAGTATATATAGAACCCTTTATAGGAGGTTAGGAAGTGTCTGAGTATACAGTATATATAGAATATATATAGAACCCTTTATAGGAGGTTAGGAAGTGTCTGAGTATACAGTATATATAGAATATATATATAGAACCCTTTATAGGAGGTCAGGTAGTGTCTGAGTATACAGTATATATAGAATATATATAGAACCCTTTATAGGAGGTTAGGAAGTGTCTGAGTATACAGTATATATAGAATATATATAGAACCCTTTATAGGAGGTTAGGAAGTGTCTGAGTATACAGTATATATAGAATATATATAGAACCCTTTATAGGAGGTTAGGAAGTGTCTGAGTATACAGTATATATAGAATATATATAGAACCCTTTATAGGAGGTTAGGAAGTGTCTGAGTATACAGTATATATAGAATATATATATAGAACCCTTTATAGGAGGTCAGGTAGTGTCTGAGTATACAGTGTATATATAATATATATAGAACCCTTTATAGGAGGTTAGGAAGTGTCTGAGTATACAGTATATATAGACTATATATATAACCCTTTATAGGAGGTTAGGAAGTGTCTGAGTATACAGTATATATAGAATATATATAGAACCCTTTATAGGAGGTCAGGAAGTGTCTGAGTATACAGTATATATAGAACCCTTTATAGGAGGTTAGGAAGTGTCTGAGTATACAGTATATATAGAATATATATAGAACCCTTTATAGGAGGTTAGGAAGTGTCTGAGTATACAGTATATATAGAATATATATAGAACCCTTTATAGGAAGTTAGGAAGTGTCTGAGTATACAGTATATATAGACTATATATAGAACCCTTTATAGGAGGTCAGGTAGTGTCTGAGTATACAGTGTATATATAATATATATAGAACCCTTTATAGGAGGTCAGGTAGTGTAAGCTTGAACGCTGACTTCAGGTTCCTTATTACTAACAGGGTTACAGCTACTTGGTGGCCGTGATCACCGTTCACCTGGATAAACCTTGTGGTGACCCACAGTGCTAAACGTTAAACCTTTTCTGGTCATGGTTTACCATATTTGTTTTCAGAAAAAGGTATACCACCTAACTAAAACGTATGTCCCTGTCCTCCTTTTCAATATGTGGCCAATTTAGACAGCCAGAAGACATTTTTTCATTAAGAAAAAACACTTTTTTTTTGACTACTTGTTGTTTCTAATGGCTGCTGGGTAATTTGAAATGCATCGAAATGTTCGTTCGTAGGCATCGGATTGATTGAAAGCTGCGCAGTTTCACTGAGTTAGAAAACAAATTAATAAATCTAGCTCATTGATTTGTAGATCTGAAGCAGTTGCTACCTCAGATTATGAGCCTAGCAGGTGTCGTGAATTAGTTATTTAGTCCCTACAGAAGGCCACAGGGAGGAGAAAGAGACCTATAAACCCATACTGTTTTTTACCTTAAAAACCCTGAAAATAACAATCAATCAAATGTATTTATAAAGCCCTTTTTACATCAGCATCTAACCCTACGTATCACCTATTTAGCATTAACCTTAACCCTAATTATTTTAGAAACTGTTTTAGTAATAATATTATGTTAGTAAATACCATTATGGTACTAAATAGCATTTAGATTATTTTGTTCATCTAAACCTGTCTCAGCATTTTAGTGTTTTTGTTTTGTTATTTTATTATATTTATTATTGTAAGGCAGAACACTTGATCAACAAGCCACATGTTTTATTTTTCAAATGTGGTTTGAACTGGGTGACCAAGTAACTTCTATGTGAAAGTCCAGCAATTGGCCTGGGAAAGGTGGAGCAGGTTAGAGTACATTTTCCACCTGGATTCGAACCAGCCACCTTTAGGCCACAGCTCCAACTCCTTAGCCACTGGGTGAAAACCTGAGTTAATCTTGGGGAATAAGCATGAGTTAATCTGCCAAAATGAAGACAAAATGCTATGCAGACATACATGGTATCACTTGTTATACAAAATTATTACACATAAATCATTGCCAAAAGCACAAGACATATATTATTCATGTATTGATCATATCAAATATCAAAACATTATTTTAACTACTCAAAGTAATTACATGTGGTGCAGGAACCACTGACTCATTGCATTATTCTATAGTATTATCAAGACACCTGCTGTTAACTCTTAACTACTTAGGACACCTGCTGTTAACTCTTAACTACTTAGGACAGCTCACCAGGTGTCCTAAATATCTGCCGACTAGGTGGGACTAGAGGCTTCATAAATAGCTTTAATTTATACCCATAAGTGTAAAATGTCTTTATTCTCAGCACTTATACGACCAATTTTCTCCTCTGAGACACTTTGGCGATATGGACCCAGATCTCAACATATTGTTATAAAAAAAAACGTAGAATGTTTGTTTTACATAATAATAAAAAATGAATATTACTAATGTAACCCACTGTAAAGACTGGGTTCAGTTGATTGTGTTGCACTTCTCATGTCCGCGTTCTGGAACTGTCCGCGTCCCCGTACAGAACTGTCCGCGTCCCCGTTCGGTGTGGCGCCAAGCCGGTTACGCGCAGAGTGGACTGAGGTGATCTTGGGGAATAACGACGGAGTTTGTTACAGTGTTGAGACACCGAAGTTTACTGTTCAATTAGCTTTTTTCTTTACGGTCAGGGACAGTATGAGTGTAGCCAGATCCTTTTCATTCTCTATCCTTGTTTCAATTTGTGGTTCACCGGATTCATCACCATCATCGAGACGAGGGACAGACGAACGACCTGCTGACTAACCAAGCTACTCGGTACAGCTCGGTAAGCTAGCTAGCTACTCTACCAGCAGCATCCTAGTTATCCTAGCTAGTCGGTACAGCTCGGTAAGCTAGCTAGCTACTCTACCAGCAGCATCCTAGTTATCCTAGCTAGTCGGTACAGCTCGGTAAGCTAGCTAGCTACTATACCAGCAGCATCCTAGTTATCCTAGCTAGTCGGTACAGCTCGGTAAGCTAGCTAGCTACTATACCAGCAGCATCTTAGTCACATATGTCAGAGTCAAGGCCCGCGGGCCACATCCGGCCCGCAAGAAGGTTTTTTACGGCCCCTGGGATGATCTTGATTTATTATTAGAACCGGCCCGCAGCAAGCCGGCAGCCCGCAGATCTTTTACACGCACCAATACTACATTTCCCACAATGCAAAGGTGACGCACCGAGCAGTAGGCTGCTTCATTTCAATATTTATTGGCACAGCAGTCGTCAGCATCACAGTAAAATTAACTTTCAGATACCCATCAAAAATGGCAAAACGGAAGGTGGATACTGAGAACCGGGGGTTTCAAACAAGGTGGGAGTCGGAGTATATGTTCACGAAGGTAGCTGGAAAACCTGTGTGTCTTCTGTGTGGAGAAAGTGTGGCGGTACTGAAAGAGTATAATCTGAGACGACATTATGAAACGAAACACGCGGACAAAAACAAGAATATGGACATGGAACAAAGGCTACAAAAGGCAGAGGAATTAAAACGAGGCCTCAAATCTCGACAGGCTCTGTTCAAAAAAGCCAAATCACAAGGCCAGGCTGCTGTCAAGGCCAGTTTTATTTTGGCAGAAGAGATCGCTAAATCAGCCCGGCCATTTACGGAGGGGGATTTCATCAAAAACTGCATGATTAAAGTTTGTGACGAAGTTTGCCCAGAAAAAAGGCAACTCTTTTTAAATGTGAGTCTGAGCAGAAACACCATTGCCGAGAGAGTAGACCAGTTGTCCATCAATCTAAAAGAGCAGCTTGTGAAAAAGGGAAAAGATTTTATTGCATATTCCTTGGCTGTGGATGAGAGCACCGACATTTCTGACATTGCCCAGTTGTCAATTTTCATCCGCGGAGTGGACTCCAACCTAAGCGTGACAGAGGAGTTTTTGGCTTTACGTCCTATGCATGGCACAACTACGGGGCATGATTTGTATGAAGAGGTGTCAAGATGTGTAAATGAGATGGAGCTGCCTTGGGAAAAACTCGTGGGTTTGACAACCGACGGAGCACCTGCGATGTGTGGACACAGGAGCGGACTGGTGGCGAAGATACGGGAAAAGATGCAAGAGGAAAACGCGACAGGTGAGCTGACAGCTTATCATTGTATCATACACCAGGAAGCGTTGTGCGGTAAAGCCTTGAAAATGGAGCATGTAATGAGCATCATCACGCGCACAGTTAACTTTATCAGAGCCAAAGGTTTGAATCACCGCCAGTTCAAGGCATTTCTGACGGAGTTAGAAACGGAGCATGGTGATTTGCCTTATCACACAGAGGTGCGATGGCTAAGCCAGGGAAAGGTGCTTCAAAGATGTTTCGAGCTTCGTGAGGAGATTTGTCTGTTCTTGGACAGCAAAGGGAAAGACACAACACAACTCCGAGACGAAATGTTTCTGTGTGAAATGGCTTTTCTGTGTGACATTACGAGTCATCTGAATGCAATAAACTTGCAGCTGCAGGGTCGGGATCGTGTCATCTCTGATATGTACAGTACAGTGAAGGCATTTAAAACCAAACTGACTCTGTGGGAGACGCAGATGCGGAAAGAAAATTTGAGCCACTTTCCCAGCTGCCAGACCATGAAAGAGAAGCTCTCTACCAGTGCGTTCCCGAGCACACAGTTGGCTGATAAAATAGGTATGCTTGCCGCTGACTTTCGACGCCGATTTGCTGACTTTGAAGCACAAAAAAGCAGGTTGGAACTGCTCGGTAACCCATTTGCTGTTGACGTGGAAAGCTCACCACCAAACCTCCAAATGGAGTTGATTGACCTCCAATGCAATGATGCACTGAGGGCAAAATATGCGGCAGTGGGTGCTGCGGAGTTCGCCCGTTTCCTCCCCGGCACAATGCCCCAGCTGCGCATCCAGGCTGCTCAAACGTTGTCTATGTTTGGCAGCACATACCTGTGTGAACAACTGTTTTCTTTGATGAACCTGAACAAAACATCACACAGAAGTCGACTTACTGCTGAACACCTCCACTCAATTCTGAGGATTTCTTCAGCTCAGAGCTTTACCCCGAACATTGATGAACTTGTGGAAAAGATGGGACACCACCAAGTATCACCCTCAACCTCAAACAAGTGAACATTACTGTGCAATCACATATTTAGAGTTTTTACTCAGTTCAAGTTTAAAAGTTAAAATGTAATATTTGTTTTCACTGCATGTTACTTCTCCTTAAACAAAGTGTTGTTTTTGATTAATAGATTTTTGCACTTTATTTTTTTGTATTTCAATCCAATTATATTTTAAAAATATTTCAGTTGAGTGGATGATAGAAAATTGCTATTATTGTTTTTTCTTTGAAGTAAATTTAGCCCACTTTTGCTAAAATAGAAAATATAGTCTACTGATGGTGCCTTGAATACCGGTTTCTTTCATTTAATGTTCATGTTATGGGGATATTTATATAAAGGAAATTTGTCTTTTGTGTCTGTTGAAAATTAAAGATTACTGACAGAGCCATAAGAAAATATTGCTTTATTTATCTGATCATATTGTAATATATTTGTTAGGTTTTCAGTAGGTTCAATTAGGTTCACTAGACTATATGCGTCATTTAAAAATGTTTCAATGAACATTCGAACAGTCCGGCCCTCGTCTTGTAGCTGATTTTTTTATTTGGCCCTCCGTCCATTTGACTTTGACACCCCTGATCTTAGTTATCCTAGCTAGTCGGTACAGCTCGGTAAACTAGCTAGCTACTATACCAGCAGCATCTTAGTTATCCTAGCTAGTCGGTACAGCTCGGTAATCTAGCTAGCTACTCTACCAGCAGCATCCTAGTTATCCTAGCTAGGCGGTACAGCTCGGTAAGCTAGCTAGCTACTCTACCAGCAGCATCCTAGTTATCCTAGCTAGTCGGTACAGCTCGGTAAGCTAGCTAGCTACTCTACCAGCAGCATCCTAGTTATCCTAGCTAGTCGGTACAGCTCGGTAAGCTAGCTAGCTACTATACCAGCAGCATCCTAGTTATCCTAGCTAGTCGGTACAGCTCGGTAATCTAGCTAGCTACTCTACCAGCAGCATCCTAGTTATCCTAGCTAGTCGGTACAGCTCGGTAAACTAGCTAGTTACTCTACCGGCAGCATCCTAGTTACCATAGCTACCACTACATCATCACCGGCTGTCTGCATTTCTTGTGGACCGATGGAGCTCCCCGGTTGTTTCTTCCACCTGTTAAATCCCGGTGAGGCTTCTCCCTCTCTCGTTGACGGATGCTGGCTACCTCTGTCCGGTTCTCCTCTCTTCACTAGATGGACGGTAACTTTAGTGTTTAAACCGTCTGAGTCCAAGGACCGAACTTTTGAATATTATTTTCAGGGCGCCTCAATAGCAGGTATTGAACCCCGGGTAAATAATCACTAGTCAGAACCTCAACCTCAGTATACATTCATTATAAAAATCATCTTAATATCTGATATTGTGAGTAAACAACCTCGAGAGTGCGTCTTCCAGCCCTCTAATAAATTACATCATTCAACCCTCCCGGTTAGTAAATTTACCTCAACATCCCCCGGAGAAGGCAGAGTAACGACACCAGCCTTTTAGCGGGGCTGACAGACTGACTACAACGCTCGCGACGCTAAATTAATTTCGTCATTAAAAATGACACACTGCTCGCGCGCGTTAACTAACGTCTGGAAGTCAGTTCTATTTGTGAAACTTTTCTTATGTTTCCCCATCTGAGCTCAGAGTAGATGAGATGTAATGTTTGTCTCTGTTGTGTTGAAGTCCAATCAAGCAGGAGAGACCAGCCTCCCCTGTTCCCAGCTGTGTGTCCATGAAGAGTGATAAGTCTATGCGTACACCTATAACGTTTAGAGAGGGAGACTTTTCTACTGAACAAAGGTAAGAAGAACTCATGGGTCATGGTCAGTGAGTTAAACAACACTGTCTCTAGTCATTTCTCCTCTCCCATTTTCCCATTTATTGTTGTTGTATTTGTTTGTGTGTGTGTGTGTGTACTCCCTGGATGAGGAGATGTAATCTCATGTTTTGTCCACAGAAACCAACAGGAGAGATCAGAGTCAGAGATTCTCAGTGGTCAGTCTTCCCAGAGTCATCAAACAGACCTGGCCTCCATATTCAGTGTATGTGGTCCTTTTATGGACATTTGTTTTGTTTACCTCAAGAAAAGTTGATCTGTCAATCATTCATTAATGTGTTAATGAGAAAGCATTTATTCTCTTGCTTAACTTATTTACTTTATTTATTTCAGTTGCTTGAAGAGAAAATTATGACATTTGTGAAGAACGAGCTGAAGATGTTCAAGAGGATTCTTAGTCCAGAACTCCCAGAAGGCTTTGAGAGTCAGAAGCAGGATAAGGAAGTGGTGGGTGCTGAAGATGAGAAGCAGGAGAGCAGTGCCAGAGAGGGGGCTCTGAAGATCACACTGCACATCCTGAGGAAAATGAACCAGAAGGAGCTTGCTGACACACTGGAGAAATGTAAGATCTGTCTGCCTCATGTTGAATGCTATTTAATAACATTTAAAAGCTGTAGATAAAGTACAGCTAAAGTAGCTGTGTTACCCAATGATATTGTAGCAGCCTTAACACAACACCTAGTGACCTCATCAAGTAGCAGCAGGGATGTGTTGTGGTGATTCATTTAGAGAGAGAGAGAGACAACATTAATAATACCATCAATAATACCAATAATAATATAATCAGTCACACCAGCCTGTAATGCATTATGAAAACATTTAAACATTTATACAGTCAGTTAAGAGAATAAATTATTATAATGTAAAACTTTATAACAGTCCTACAAAACTGTAGACATTAAAACAGATGTAATATTAATATCCTCTGTGTTATTTCTTCATTCAGATGAGCTTGCTGTGATTTGCCAACGTGAACTCAAATCTAATCTAAAGAAGAAGTTTCAATGTGTATTTGAGGGGATCGCTAAACAAGGAAACCCAACACTTCTCAATAAGATCTACACAGAGCTCTACATCACAGAGGGTGGAACAGGAGAGGTCAATAATGAACATGAGCTGAGACAGATTGAGACAACAACCAGGAAACAAGCAAGACCAGAGACTGCAATCAAATGTAACGACATCTTCAAACCCTTAACTGGACAAGACAAACCTATCAGAACTGTGCTGACAAAGGGAGTTGCTGGCATTGGAAAAACAGTCTCTGTGCAGAAGTTCATTCTGGACTGGGCTGAAGGAAAAGCAAATCAGGATGTCCAATTTGTATTTTCATTCCCTTTTCGGGAGCTGAATTTGATGAAAGAGGACAAACACACTTTTATTGAACTTCTCAATCACTTCTCAATGGAAACCAAACAATCAGGAATCTCCATCTACAACAAGTACAAAGTTCTGTTCATCTTTGATGGTCTGGATGAGTGCCGACTGCCCCTAGACTTCCAGAAGAACAAGATCTGTTGGGACGTCACAGAGTCAACCTCAGTGGATGTTCTGCTGACAAATCTCATCAAGGGAAATCTCCTTCCCTCTGCTCTCCTCTGGATAACTACCCGACCTGCAGCAGCCAATAAGATCCCTTCAGGGTGTGTTGACCAGGTGACAGAGGTACGAGGGTTCAATGACCCACAGAAGGAGGAGTACTTCAGGAAGAGATTCAGTGATGAGGACCTGGCCAGCAGAATCATCTCACACATAAAGACATCAAGGAGCCTCCACATCATGTGCCACATTCCAGTCTTCTGTTGGATTTCTGCAACAGTCCTTGAACACATGCTGAAACATAAGAGAGAAGAGATGCCCAAGACTCTGACTGAGATGTACACACACCTTGTGGAGTTTCATACCAAACAGAAGAATGAAAAGTATCTTGGGAAAGAAGAGACAGGTCCACACTGGAATAAAGAGAGCATTCTGTCACTGGGAAAACTGGCTTTTCAACAGCTTGTGAAAGGCAATCTGATTTTCTATGAAGAAGACCTGAAAGAGTCTGGCATTAATGTCAATGAAGCCTCAGTGTACTCAGGATTGTGCACACAGCTCTTTAAAGAGGAATGTGTGCTGTACCAGGACAAGGTATACTGCTTTGTTCATCTGAGCATTCAGGAGTTTCTGGCTGCTGTATATGTGTTCTTCTCATTCATCAACAACAATGAGAATGTAATGGCCAAACCTCAATCAACGTCCAGGAACCTTTCTGTGAGCATCAGACAAAGGCGTAAAGTTGCTTTCTACAAGAGTGCTGTGGATAAAGCCTTACAAAGTGAGACAGGAAACCTGGACCTTTTCCTCCGCTTCCTTCTGGGCCTCTCACTGGAGTCCAATCAGAAGCACTTACGAGGTCTACTGACAAAGACAAGAAGCAGCTCACAGAGCCATGAAGAAACAGTTGAGTACATCAAGGAGAAGATCAGGGAGAATCCCTCTCAAGAGAGGTGCATCAATCTGTTCCACTGTCTGAATGAACTGAATGACCATTCTCTAGTGGAGGAGATCCAAAGATACCTGAGCTCAGGAAGTCTCTCAAAACCCAACCTGTCACCTGCACAGTGGTCAGCTCTGGTCTTTGTGTTGCTGACTTCAGAAAAGGAGCTGGATGTGTTTGACCTGAAGAAATACTCCAGATCAGAGGAAGGTCTTCTGAGGCTGCTGCCAGTGGTCAAAGCCTCCAGAGCTGTTCTGTGAGTAAATAAAATGACATTTAAGAACTAATCATCAGGAAGAAATATTCAGTTTAGAGAAAATATGCATTATAATATGTGTATAATATTACATTAAAAAACATATTGAATAAATGCATTGATTTTCACATTAGTATAACATTATGACCATACAATTCTAGGAAACGGAAGATGAATCTATGTGTTGTTTGGGAGAATAAACCAAATGCATCTGCCATTGTCCTTCTACACTAACTACTGGTGTTAAATTAACAGTGTGTTTGTGAAGTCATGATGATCTCTTTGTCAGGCTGTCAGGCTGTCGAGTCACAGAGGAAGGCTGTGCTTCTCTGGTCTCAGCTCTGGAGTCAAACCCCTCACACCTGAGAGAGCTGGATCTGAGTAACAATGACCTGAAGGATTCAGGAGTGAAGCTGCTCTCTGCTGGACTGGGGAATCCCCACTGTAAACTGAAGACTCTGAGGTCAGTATTATCAGATATGAAAGCACTTTATGTATGTAGTTCTCCCATTTGAAAAAGTCGTAATTAGTCTGACATATTCACTTATAGTGTATTAACGTATTCATAAGTTTAGTGTTTGGTCCCATATTCCATGCCTGCAGTGATTACATCAAGCTTGTGATTCTACTAACGTGTTGAATTAATTTGCAGTTTGTCTTGGTTGTGTTTTAGATGTTTTCCTGATAGAAACTGAATGGTGAATAATGTCCTGTCATTTTGGAGTCACTTGTATTGTCAGTAAGAATAGAATTGAAATAGAATAGAAGATGTTTCTGAAAACTTCTACATTCATGTGGATGTTACCATTATCATGAATAATCATGAATGAATCGAGAATAATGATGAATGAGAAAGTTTCAGAGGCACAAAGATTAGACCCCCTCTGTTATTGGTAATGGTGAGAGGTTAGTATGTTTTGTTGTAGCCTCTGTTATTGGTAATGGTGAGAGGTTAGCATGTTTTGTTGTAGCCTCTGTTATTGGTAATGGTGAGAGGTTAGTATGTTTTGTTGTAGCCTCTGTTATTGGTAATGATGAGAGGTTAGTATGTTTTGTTGTAGTCTCTGTTATTGGTAATGGTGAGAGGTTAGTATGTTTTGTTGTAGCCTCTGTTATTGGTAATGGTGAGAGGTTAGTATGTTTTGTTGTAGCCTCTGTTATTGGTAATGGTGAGAGGTTAGCATGTTTTGTTGTAGCCTCTGTTATTGGTAATGGTGAGAGGTTAGTATGTTTTGTTGTAGTCTCTGTTAATGGTAATGGTGAGAGGTTAGCATGTTTTGTTGTAGCCTCTGTTATTGGTAATGGTGAGAGGTTAGCATGTTTTGTTGTAGTCTCTGTTATTGGTAATGGTGAGATGTTAGTATGTTTTGTTGTAGCCTCTGTTATTGGTAATGGTGAGAGGTTAGCATGTTTTGTTATAGCCTCTGTTATTGGTAATGGTGAGAGGTTAGCATGTTTTGTTGTAGTCTCTGTTATTGGTAATGGTGAGATGTTAGTATGTTTTGTTGTAGCCTCTGTTATTGGTAATGGTGAGAGGTTAGCATGTTTTGTTGTAGTCTCTGTTAATGGTAATGGTGAGAGGTTAGCATGTTTTGTTGTAGCCTCTGTTATTGGTAATGGTGAGAGGTTAGCATGTTTTGTTGTAGCCTCTGTTATTGGTAATGGTGAGAGGTTAGTATGTTTTGTTGTAGTCTCTGTTATTGGTAATGGTGAGAGGTTGGCATGTTTTCTTGTAGTCTCTGTTATTGGTAATGGTGAGATGTTAGCATTTTTTGTTCTGGCCTCTGTTATTGGTAATGGTGAGAGGTTAGCATGTTTTGTTGTAGCCTCATGGCAGCATCATGTTGTGGGAGTGCTTTGCTGCAGGAGGGACTGGTGCACTTCACAAAATAGTTGGCATCATGAGGAGGGAAAATTATGTGGATATATTGAAATAACATCTCAAGACATCAGTCAGGAAGTTAAAGATTGGTCACAAATGGGTAATGACCTGAATATTGCTTCCAAAGTTGTGACAAACTGGCTTAAGGACAACAAAGTCAAGGTATTGGAGTGGCCATCACAAAGCCCTGACCACAATCCAAAATAAAATTTGTGGACAGAACTGAAAAAGTGTGTGTGAGCAAGGTGGCCTACAAACCTGACTCAGTTACACCAGCTCTGTCAGGAGGAATGGGCCAAAATGCACCCATCTTATTGTGGGAAGCTTGTGTAAGGCTTCCCGAAACATTCGACCAAAGTTAAACAATTTAAAGGCAATGCTATCATATACTAATTGAGTGTATGTAAACTTCTGACACTCGGGGAATGTGATGAAATAAATCATTCTCTCTACTATTATTCTGAAGCCTTTTTAAAATCTTCACTGTCAAAATAGATATAGTGTGGACTGTATACTCAATGCAATCTAAATCTGATTCCTCACTGTCTGTCTTCTGACTGATACTGATTTTTAAACTGGTCTGGTCAGTCTACTCAAATATTTGTACAAATACATTTTTATTTATTTATTTATTTCACCTTTATTTAACCAGGTAGGCAAGTTGAGAACAAGTTCTCATTTACAATTGCGACCTGGCCAAGATAAAGCAAAGCAGTTCGACACATACAACGACACAGAGTTACACATGGAGTAAAACAAACATACAGTCAATAATACAGTATAAACAAGTCTATATACGATGTGAGCAAATGAGGTGAGATAAGGGAGGTAAAGGCAAAAAGGCCATGGTGGCAAAGTAAATACAATATAGCAAGTAAAACACTGGAATGGTAGATCTGCAATGGGAGAATGTGCAAAGTAGAAATAAAAATAATGGGGTGCAAAGGAGCAAAATAAATAAATAAATTAAATACAGTAGGGAAAGAGGTAGTTGTTTGGGCTAAATTATAGGTGGGCTATGTACAGGTGCAGTAATCTGTGAGCTGCTCTGGCAGTTGATGCTTAAAGCTAGTGAGGGAGATAAGTGTTTCCAGTTTCAGAGATTTTTGTAGTTCGTTCCAGTCATTGGCAGCAGAGAACTGGAAGGAGAGGCGGCCAAAGAAAGAATTGGTTTTGGGGGTGACTAGAGAGATATACCTGCTGGAGCGTGTGCTACAGGTGGGAGATGCAATGGTGACCAGCGAGCTGAGATAAGGGGGGACTTTACCTAGCAGGGTCTTGTAGATGACATGGAGCCAGTGGGTTTGGCGACGAGTATGAAGCGAGGGCCAGCCAACGAGAGCGTACAGGTCGCAATGGTGGGTAGTATATGGGGCTTTGGTGACAAAACGGATTGCACTGTGATAGACTGCATCCAATTTGTTGAGTAGGGTATTGGAGGCTATTTTGTAAATGACATCGCCAAAGTCGAGGATTGGTAGGATGGTCAGTTTTACAAGGGTATGTTTGGCAGCATGAGTGAAGGATGCTTTGTTGCGAAATAGGAAGCCAATTCTAGATTTAACTTTGGATTGGAGATGTTTGATATGGGTCTGGAAGGAGAGTTTACAGTCTAACCAGACACCTAAGTATTTGTAGTTGTCCACGTATTCTAAGTCAGAGCCGTCCAGAGTAGTAATGTTGGACAGGCGGGTAGGTACAGGTAGCGATCGGTTGAAGAGTATGCATTTAGTTTTACTTGTATTTAAGAGCAATTGGAGGCCACGGAAGGAGAGTTGTATGGCATTGAAGCTTGCCTGGAGGGTTGTTAACACAGTGTCCAAAGAAGGGCCAGAAGTATACAGAATGGTGTCGTCTGCGTAGAGGTGGATCAGAGACTCACCAGCAGCAAGAGCGACCTCATTGATGTATACAGAGAAGAGAGTCGGTCCAAGAATTGAACCCTGTGGCACCCCCATAGAGACTGCCAGAGGTCCGACAGCAGACCCTTCGATTTGACACACTGAACTCTTTCAGAGAAGTTGTTGGTGAACCAGGCGAGGCAATCATTTGAGAAACCAAGGCTGTCGAGTCTGCCGATGAGGATGTGGTGATTGACAGAGTCGAAAGCCTTGGCCAGATCAATGAATACGGCTGCACAGTAATGTTTCTTATCGATGGCGCTTAAGATATAATTTAGGACCTTGAGCGTGGCTGAGGTGCACCAATGAACCAGCTCTGAAACCAGATTGCATAGCAGAGAAGGTATGGTGAGATTCGAAATGGTCGGTAATCTGTTTGTTGACTTGGCTTTCGAAGACCTTAGAAAGGCATGGTAGGATAGATATAGGTCTGTAGCAGTTTGGGTCAAGAGTGTCACCCCCTTTGAAGAGGGGGATGACCGCAGCTGCTTTCCAATCTTTGGGAATCTTAGATGACACGAAAGAGAGGTTGAACAGGCTAGTAATAGGGGTGGCAACAATTTTGGCAGATAATTTTAGAAAGAAAGGGTCCAGATTGTCTAGCCCGGCTGATTTGTAGGGGTCCAGATTTTGCAACTCATTCAGAACATCAGCTGAGCAGATTTGGGAGAAGGAGAACTGGGGAAGGCTTGGGCGAGTTGTTGTGGGGGGTGCAGTGCTGTTGACCGGGGTAGGAGTAGCCAGGTGGAAAGCATGGCCAGCCGTAGAAAAATGCTTATTAAAATTCTCAATTATGGTGGATTTATCAGTAGTGACAGTGTTTCCTATCTTCAGTGCAGTGGGCAGCTGGGAGGAGGTGTTCTTATTCTCCATGGACTTTACAGTGTCCCAGAACTTTTTTGAGTTAGTGTTGCAGGAAGCAAATTTCTGCTTGAAAAAGCTAGCCTTGGCTTTTCTAACTGCCTGTGTATAATAGTTTCTAGCTTCCCTGAACAGCTGCATATCACGGGGGCTGTTCGATGCTAATGCAGAACGCCATAGGATGTTTTTGTGTTGGTTAAGGGCAGTCAGGTCTTGGGAGAACCAAGGGCTATATCTGTTACTGGTTCTACATTTCTTAAATGGGGCATGTTTATTTAAGATGGTTAGGAAGGCATTTTTAAAAAATATCCAGGCATCCTCTACTGACGGGATGAGATCAATATCCTTCCAGGATACCCCGGCCAGGTCGATTAGAAAGGCCTGCTCTCTAATTTACAAATAGATATGGCAGGTTTCAGGACACTGATATATTTGTTGAAAAAATATACTGCCACTATTTTCACCACCAAAGAATAGCAGTGTGGTTTTAATATGATTTGACACTTTGCAGGCTGTCACGCTGTCTAGTCACAGAGGAAGGCTGTGCTTCTCTGGTCTCAGCTCTGAGGTCAAACCCCTCACACCTGAGAGAGCTGGACCTGAGCTACAATGACCTGAAGGATTCAGGAGGGAAGCTGCTCTCTGCTGGACTGGGGAATCCCCACTGTAAACTGGAGACTCTGAGGTCAGTATTCCTGTAGTTGGTCAACAAGTGATAACTGTTCACCAGATCCACATGTGTTTACATGTGTTGCACACATTTTTTAAATTTTAAAATGTTTATTTTATTTAACCAGGCATGAATCGAAAATGATGACAAATGAGCAAGTTTCAGAGGCACAAAGATCAGACCCCCTCTGTTATTGGTAATGGTGAGAGGTTAGCATGTTTTGTTGTAGCCTCTGTTATAGGTAATGGTGAGATGTTAGCATGTTTTGTTGTAGTCTCTGTTATTGGTAATGGTGAGAGGTTAGCATGTTTTGTTGTAGCCTCTGTTATTGGTCATGGTGAGAGATTAGCATGTTTTGTTGTAGCCTCTGTTATTGGTCATGGTGAGAGGTTAGCATGTTTTGTTGTAGCCTCTGTTATTGGTAATGGTGAGAGGTTAGCATGTTTTGTTGTAGTCTCTGTTATTGGTAATGGTGAGAGGTTAGCATGTTTTGTTGTAGCCTCTGTTATAGGTAATGGTGAGAGGTTAGCATGTTTTGCTGTAGTCTCTGTTATTGGTAATGGTGAGAGGTTAGCATGTTTTGATGTAGCTTCTGTTATTGGTAATGGTGAGAGGTTAGCATGTTTTGTTGTAGCTTCTGTTATTGGTAATGGTGAGAGGTTAGCATGTTTTGTTGTAGCCTCTGTTATTGGTAATGGTGAGAGGTTAGCATGTTTTGTTGTAGCCTCTGTTATTGGTAATGGTGAGAGGTTAGCATGTTTTGTTGTAGCCTCTGTAACTTTCTCACTAATTATTATGCATGACTCGTTCATGATTTTTCTTAATCATGGCATCGTCGGGATTAATTTATTATTGTTCAGAAACATGTTATCTACTCTCTGGGCAAAACATAACCCAAAACACAACCAAAACAAACTGCAAATGCAACCAATGAGTTTACAACTAAATACTAAACTTTGACTACTTTAATGCACAATAAGTGAAGTGGTCAGAATACTTATGTCTTCTTCTAATGGGGGACTAGATACATAAAGTTATTTTATTTTTCTAAATGGTGAAACAGATATATATTAAAATATCCTCAAATAAAAGGTGACATTATATACTGTCACCTCATATGAAACATTTTATTTCAAATCCAAAATGTTGGCGTATAGAGCCACATTTAAAATGTCAGCTTTACTGTCTAAATAGATATGGTGTGGACTGTATACTCAATACAATCTAAATCTGATACTTCTCTGTCTAAATAGATATGGTGTGGACTGTATACTCAATACAATCTAAGTCTGATACCTCACTGTCTAAATAGATATGGTGTGGACTGTATACTCAATACAATCTAAATCTGATACCTCACTGTCTGTCTTCTGACTGATACTGCTTTTTAAACTGGTCTGGTCAGTCTACTCAAATATTTGTACTATACATGTTTCTATCTGCAGGCAATACTTTGATCATTTGTCATTTTTAATGATGATACATTAATTTACGAATAGATATGGAAGATTTGACTGATACACTGATACAGTGGGGCAAAACAGTATTTAGTCAGCCACCAATTGTGCAAGTTCTCCCCCTTAAAAATATATGAGAGGCCTGTAATTTTCCTCATAGGTACACTTCAACTATGACAGGCAAAATGAGAAAAAAAATCCAGAAAATCACATTGTAGGATTTTTTATGAATTTATTTGCAAATTATGGTGGAAAATAAGTATTTGGTCACCTACAAACAAGCAAGATTTCTGGCTCTCACAGACCTGTAACATCTTCTTTAAGAGGCTCCTCTGTCCTCCACTCGTTACCTGTATTAATGGCACCTGTTCGAACTTGTTATCAGTATAAAAGACACCTGTCCACAACCTCAAACAGTCACACTCCAAACTCCACTATGGCCAAGACCAAAGAGCTGTCAAAGGACACCAGAAACAAAATTGTAGACCTGCACCAGGCTGGGAAGACTGAATCTACAATAGGTAAACAGCTTGGTTTAAAGAAATCAACAGTGGGAGCAATTATTAGCAAATGGAAGACATACAAGACCACTGATAATCTCCCTTGATCTGGGGCTCCACGCAAGATCTCACCCCGCGGGGACAAAATTATCACAAGGACGGTGAGCAAAAATCCCAGAACCACACCGGGGGACCTTGTGAATGACCTGCAGAGAGCTGGGACCAAAGTAACAAAGCCTACCATCAGTAACACACTACGCCGCCAGGGACTCAAATCCTGCAGTGCCAGACGAGTCCCCCTGCTTAAGCCAGTACATGTCCAGGCCCGTCTGAAGTTTGCTAGAGAGCATGAGGATGATACAGAAGAAGATTGGGAGAATGTCATATGGTCAGATCAAACCAAAATATAACTTTTTGGGAAAAACTCAACTCGTCGTGTTTGGAGGACAAAGAATGCTAAGTTGCATCCAAAGAACACCATACCTACTGTGAAGCATGGGGGTGGAAACATCATGCTTTGGGGCTGTTTTTCTGCAAAGGGACCAGGACGACTGATCCGTGTAAAGGAAAGAATGAATGGGGCCATGTATTGTGAGATTTTGTGTGAAAACCTCCTTTCATCAGCAAGGGCATTGAAGATGAAACGTGGCTGGGTCATTCAGCATGACAATGATCCCAAACACACCGCCTGGGCAACGAAGGAGTGGCTTCGTAACAAGCATTTCAAGGTCCTGGAGAGGCCTAGCCAGTCTCCAGATCTCAACCCCATAGAAAATCTTTGGAGGGAGTTGAAAGTCTGTGTTGCCCAGCAACAGCCCAAACCATCACTGCTCTAGAGGAGATCTGCATGGAGGAATGGGCCAAAGTACCAGCAACAGTGTGTGAAAACCTTGTGAAGAGTTACAGAAAACGTTTGACCTCTGTCATTGTCAACAAAGGGTACAGAACAAAGTACTGGGATAAACTTTTGTTATTGACCAAATACTTATTTTCCACCATAATTTGCAAATATTAAAAATCCTACAATGTGATTTTCTGGATTTTTTTTCTCATTTTGTCTGTCATAGTTGAAGTGTACCTATGATGAAAATTACAGGCCTCTCTCATCTTTTTAAGTGGGAGAACTTGCACAATTGGTGGCTGACTAAATACTTTTTTGCCCCACGGTATATCTGAATACGTCGATTAAATATTCTGCCCCTATTTTCACCACCAAAGAATAGCAGTGTGATTTTAATATGATTTGACTCTTTGCAGGCTGTCAGGCTGTCTAGTCACAGAGGAAGGCTGTGCTTCTCTGGTCTCAGCTCTGGAGTCAAACCCCTCACACCTGAGAGAGCTGGATCTGAGTAACAATGACCTGAAGGATTCAGGAGTGAAGCTGCTCTCTGATGGACTGGGGAATCCCCACTGTAAACTGGAGACTCTGAGGTCAGTATTGTGATAACTGTTCACCAGATCCACATGTGTTTACCAGACACATATAGTCCACACAATATGTGTTTGGACAGTGAATCTTACAGTTTTATATTTGGTGCTATGCTCCAGCATTTTGGATTTGAGATATAATGTTTCGTATTAGACAACAGTACAGAATGTCACCTTTTTTTGAGGCTATTTTCATACATAGCTGTGTTACTGTTAAGAAAGGAAAGGACTTTATGTATCTAGTTCTCCCATTTGAAAAACTCGTAATTAATCGGACATATTCACTTATAGTGTATTAAAGTAGTCAAATGTTTAGTATTTGGTGCCATATTTCATGACTGCAGTTATTACGTCAAGCTTGTGATTATACTAACTTGTTGAATTCATTTGCAGTTTTTCTTGGTTGTGTTTTGGATATTGTTTTTGCTCATAGAAACTGAAAGGTGAATAATGTCCTGTCACTTTAGAGTCACTTCACTTGTATTGTCAGTAAGAATAGAAGATGTTTCTGAATACTTCTACATTCATGTGGATGCTACCATGGTTAGGAATAATAATGAATGAATTGTGAAAAGTGATGAATAACAAAGTTATAGAGGCACAAAGATCAGAATAAATGCTAACCTCCTCTGTTATTGGTAATGGTGAGAGGTTAGCATGTTTTGTTGTAGCCTCTGTTTTTGGTAATGGTGAGAGGTTAGCATGTTTTGTTGCAGTCTCTGTTATTGGTAATGGTGAGAGGTTAGCATGTTTTGTTGGAGCCTCTGTTATTGGTTATGATGAGAGGTTAGCATGTTTTGATGTAGCCTCTGTTATTGTTAATGGTGAGAGGTTAGCATGTTTTGATGTAGCCTCTGTTATTGGTAATGGTGAGAGGTTAGCATGTTTTGTTGTAGCCTCTGTTATTGTTAATGGTGAGAGGTTAGCATGTTTTGATGTAGCCTATGTTATTGGTAATGGTGAGAGGTTAGCATGTTTTGATGTAGCCTCTGTTATTGGTAATGGTGAGAGGTTAGCATGTTTTGATGTAGCCTCTGTTATTGGTAATGGTGAGAGGTTAGCATGTTTTGATGTAGTCTCTGTTATTGTTAATGGTGAGAGGTTAGCATGTTTTGATGTAGCCTCTGTTATTGGTAATGGTGAGAGGTTAGCATGTTTTGATGTAGCCTCTGTTATTGGTAATGGTGAGAGGTTAGCATGTTTTGATGTAGTCTTTGTTATTGTTAATGGTGAGAGGTTAGCATGTTTTGTTGTAGCCTCTGTTATTGGTAATGATGAGAGGTTAGCATGTTTTGATGTAGCCTCTGTAACTTTCTCACTAATCAATTTTCATGATCCATTCATTATTTTTCTTATTCATGGCATCATCAGGATTATTTTTGTTTAGAAACATGTTTTCTACTCACTTACTAAGAAAATTACTTAGACAGAAAATGACTCCAGTCATCATCCACCTATTTTATTATTGGGCATAAAAATTAGTCTTCAATTAGGGAACTAGATACATAAAGTCTTCAATTAGGGGAACTAGATACATAAAGTCTTCAATTAGGGAGACTAGATACATAAAGTCTTCAATTAGGGAACTAGATACATAAAGTCTTCAATTAGGGAACTGGATACATAAAGTCTTCAATTAGGGAACTAGATACATAAAGTCTTCAATTAGGGAACTAGATACATAAAGTCTTCAATTAGGGAACTAGATACATAAAGTCTTCAATTAGGGAGACTAGATACATAAAGTCTTCAATTAGGGAACTAGATACATAAAGTCTTCAATTAGGGAACTAGATACATAAAGTCTTCAATTAGGGAACTAGATACATAAAGTCTTCAATTAGGGGAACTAGATACATAAAGTCTTCAATTAGGGAGACTAGATACATAAAGTCTTCAATTAGGGAGACTAGATACATAAAGTCTTCAATTAGGGAACTAGATACATAACGTCTTCAATTAGGGAACTAGATACATAAAGTCTTCAATTAGGGAACTAGATACATAAAGTCTTCAATTAGGGGAACTAGATACATAAAGTCTTCAATTAGGGAGACTAGATACATAAAGTCTTCAATTAGGGAACCAGATACATAAAGTCTTCAATTAGGGGAACTAGATACATAAAGTCTTCAATTAGGGAGACTAGATACATAAAGTCTTCAATTAGGGAACTAGATACATAAAGTCTTCAATTAGGGAACTAGATACATAAAGTCTTCAATTAGGGGGACTACATACATAAAGTCTTCAATTAGGGAACTAGATACATAAAGTCTTCAATTAGGGAACTAGATACATGAAGTCTTCAATTAGGGGGAACTAGATACATAAAGTCTTCAATTAGGGGGAACTAGATACATAAAGTCTTCAATTAGGGAACTAGATACATAAAGTCTTCAATTAGGGAACTAGATACACAAAGTCTTCAATTAGGGAACTAGATACATAACGTCTTCAATTAGGGAACTAGATACATAAAGTCTTCAATTAGGGAACTAGATACATAAAGTCTTCAATTAGGGAACTAGATACATAAAGTCTTCAATTAGGGAACTAGATACATAAAGTCTTTAATTAGGGAACTAGATACATAAAGTCTTCAATTAGGGAACTAGATACATAAAGTCTTCAATTAGGGAACTAGATACATAAAGTCTTCAATTAGGGAACTAGATACATAAAGTCTTCAATTAGGGAACTAGATACATAAAGTCTGCAATTAGGGGAACTAGATACATAAAGTCTTCAATTAGGGAGACTAGATACATAAAGTCTTCAATTAGGGAACTAGATACATAAAGTCTTCAATTAGGGAGACTAGATACATAAAGTCTTCAATTAGGGAACTAGATACATAAAGTCTTCAATTAGGGAACTAGATACATAAAGTCTTCAATTAGGGAACTAGATACATAAAGTCTTCAATTAGGGGAACTAGATACATAAAGTCTTCAATGAGGGAGACTAGATACATAAAGTCTTCAATTAGGGAGACTAGATACATAAAGTCTTCAATTAGGGAACTAGATACATAACGTCTTCAATTAGGGAACTAGATACATAAAGTCTTCAATTTGGGAACTAGATACATAAAGTCTTCAATTAGGGGAACTAGATACATAAAGTCTTCAATTAGGGAGACTAGATACATAAAGTCTTCAATTAGGGAACTAGATACATAAAGTCTTCAATTAGGGGAACTAGATACACAAAGTCTTCAATTAGGGAGACTAGATACATAAAGTCTTCAATTAGGGAACTAGATACATAAAGTCTTCAATTAGGGAACTAGATACATAAAGTCTTCAATTAGGGAACTAGATACATAAAGTCTTCAATTAGGGAACTAGATACATAAAGTCTTCAATTAGGGGGACTACATACATAAAGTCTTCAATTAGGGAACTAGATACATAAAGTCTTCAATTAGGGAACTAGATACATAAAGTCTTCAATTAGGGGACTAGATACATAAAGTCTTCAATTAGGGAGACTAGATACATAAAGTCTTCAATTAGGCAACTAGATACATAAAGTCTTCAATTAGGGAACTAGATACATGAAGTCTTCAATTAGGGAACTAGATACATAAAGTCTTCAATTAGGGAACTAGATACATAAAGTCTTCAATTAGGGAACTAGATACATAAAGTCTTCAATTAGGGAACTAGATACATAAAGTCTTCAATTAGGGAACTAGATACATAAAGTCTTCAATTAGGGAACTAGATACATAAAGTCTTCAATTAGGGAACTAGATACATAAAGTCTTCAATTAGGGAACTAGATACATAAAGTCTTTAATTAGGGAACTAGATACATAAAGTCTTCAATTAGGGAACTAGATACATAAAGTCTTCAATTAGGGAACTAGATACATAAAGTCTTCAATTAGGGAACTAGATACATAAAGTCTTCAATTAGGGAACTAGATACATAAAGTCTGCAATTAGGGGAACTAGATACATAAAGTCTTCAATTAGGGAGACTAGATACATAAAGTCTTCAATTAGGGAACTAGATACATAAAGTCTTCAATTAGGGAGACTAGATACATAAAGTCTTCAATTAGGGAACTAGATACATAAAGTCTTCAATTAGGGAACTAGATACATAAAGTCTTCAATTAGGGAACTAGATACATAAAGTCTTCAATTAGGGGAACTAGATACATAAAGTCTTCAATGAGGGAGACTAGATACATAAAGTCTTCAATTAGGGAGACTAGATACATAAAGTCTTCAATTAGGGAACTAGATACATAACGTCTTCAATTAGGGAACTAGATACATAAAGTCTTCAATTTGGGAACTAGATACATAAAGTCTTCAATTAGGGGAACTAGATACATAAAGTCTTCAATTAGGGAGACTAGATACATAAAGTCTTCAATTAGGGAACTAGATACATAAAGTCTTCAATTAGGGGAACTAGATACACAAAGTCTTCAATTAGGGAGACTAGATACATAAAGTCTTCAATTAGGGAACTAGATACATAAAGTCTTCAATTAGGGAACTAGATACATAAAGTCTTCAATTAGGGAACTAGATACATAAAGTCTTCAATTAGGGAACTAGATACATAAAGTCTTCAATTAGGGGGACTACATACATAAAGTCTTCAATTAGGGAACTAGATACATAAAGTCTTCAATTAGGGAACTAGATACATAAAGTCTTCAATTAGGGGACTAGATACATAAAGTCTTCAATTAGGGAGACTAGATACATAAAGTCTTCAATTAGGCAACTAGATACATAAAGTCTTCAATTAGGGAACTAGATACATGAAGTCTTCAATTAGGGAACTAGATACATAAAGTCTTCAATTAGGGAACTAGATACATAAAGTCTTCAATTAGGGAACTAGATACATAAAGTCTTCAATTAGGGAACTAGATACATAAAGTCTTCAATTAGGGAACTAGATACATAAAGTCTTCAATTAGGGAACTAGATACATAAAGTCTTCAATTAGGGAACTAGATACATAAAGTCTTCAATTAGGGAACTAGATACATAAAGTCTTCAATTAGGGAGACTAGATACATAAAGTCTTCAATTAGGGAACTAGATACATAAAGTCTTCAATTAGGGAACTAGATACATAAAGTCTTCAATTAGGGGAACTAGATACATAAAGTCTTCAATTAGGGGAACTAGATACATAAAGTCTTCAATTAGGGAACTAGATACATAAAGTATTCAATTAGGGGAACTAGATACATAAAGTCTTCAAATAGGGAACTAGATACATAAAGTCTTCAATTAGGGAACTAGATACATAAAGTCTTCAATTAGGGAACTAGATACATAAAGTCTTCAATTAGGGAACTAGATACATAAAGTCTTCAATTAGGGGAACTAGATACATAAAGTCTTCAATTAGGGGAACTAGATACATAAAGTCTTCAATTAGGGAACTAGATACATAAAGTCTTCAATTAGGGAACTAGATACACAAAGTCTTCAATTAGGGAACTAGATACATAAAGTCTTCAATTAGGGAACTAGATACACAACGTCTTCAATTAGGGAACTAGATACACAAAGTCTTCAATTAGGGAACTAGATACACAAAGTCTTCAATTAGGGAACTAGATACATAAAGTCTTCAATTAGGGAACTAGATACATAAAGTGTTCAATTAGGGAGACTAGATACATAAAGTCTTCAATTAGGGAACTAGATACACAACGTCTTCAATTAGGGAACTAGATACACAAAGTCTTCAATTAGGGAACTAGATACATAAAGTCTTCAATTAGGGAACTAGATACATAAAGTCTTCAATTAGGGAACTAGATACATAAAGTCTTCAATTAGGGAGACTAGATACATAACGTCTTCAATTAGGGAACTAGATACATAAAGTCTTCAATTAGGGAACTAGATACATAAAGTCTTCAATTAGGGAACTAGATACATAAAGTCTTCAATTAGGGAACTAGATACACAACGTCTTCAATTAGGGAACTAGATACACAAAGTCTTAAATGAGGGAACTAGATACATAACGTCTTCAATTAGGGAGACTAGATACATAAAGTCTTCAATTAGGGAACTAGATACATAAAGTCTTCAATTAGGGAACTAGATACATAAAGTCTTCAATTAGGGAACTAGATACACAAAGTCTTCAATTAGGGAACTAGATACACAAAGTCTTCAATTAGGGAACTAGATACACAAAGTCTTCAATTAGGGGACTAGATACATAAAGTCTTCAATTAGGGAACTAGATACATAAAGTCTTCAATTAGGGGACAAGATACATAAAGTCTTCAATTAGGGAACTAGGTACACAAAGTCTTCAATTAGGGAACTAGATACACAAAGTCTTCAATTAGGGGACTAGATACATAAAGTATTCAATTAGGGAACTAGATACATAAAGTCTTCAATTAGGGAACTAGATACATAAAGTCTTCAATTAGGGAACTAGATACATAAAGTCTTCAATTAGGGAACTAGATACATAAAGTCTTCAATTAGGGAGACTAGATACATAAAGTGTTCAATTAGGGAGACAAGATACATAAAGTCTTCAATTAGGGAACTAGATACATAAATTCTTCAATTAGGGTGACTACATACATAAAGTCTTCAATTAGGGAGACTAGATACATAAAGTCTTCAATTAGGGGGGACTACATACATAAAGTCTTCAATTAGGGGGACTACATACATAAAGTCTTCAATTAGGGAGACTAGATACATAAAGTCTTCAATTAGGGGGGACTACATACATAAAGTCTTCAATTAGGGGAACTAGATACATAAAGTCTTCAATTAGGGGGGACTACATACATAAATTCTTCAATTAGGGGGACTACATACATAAAGTCTTCAATTAGGGAACTAGATACATAAAGTCTTCAATTAGGGAACTAGATACATAAAGTCTTCAATTAGGGAACTAGATACATAAAGTCTTCAATTAGGGAACTAGATACATAAAGTCTTCAATTAGGGAACTAGATACATAAAGTCTTCAATTAGGGGGACTACATACATAAAGTCTTCAATTAGGGAACTAGATACATAAAGTCTTCAATTAGGGAACTAGATACATAAAGTCTTCAATTAGGGGACTAGATACATAAAGTCTTCAATTAGGGAGACTAGATACATAAAGTCTTCAATTAGGCAACTAGATACATAAAGTCTTCAATTAGGGAACTAGATACATGAAGTCTTCAATTAGGGAACTAGATACATAAAGTCTTCAATTAGGGAACTAGATACATAAAGTCTTCAATTAGGGAACTAGATACATAAAGTCTTCAATTAGGGAACTAGATACATAAAGTCTTCAATTAGGGAACTAGATACATAAAGTCTTCAATTAGGGAACTAGATACATAAAGTCTTCAATTAGGGAACTAGATACATAAAGTCTTCAATTAGGGAACTAGATACATAAAGTCTTCAATTAGGGAACTAGATACATAAAGTCTTCAATTAGGGAACTAGATACATAAAGTCTTCAATTAGGGAACTAGATACATAAAGTCTTCAATTAGGGGAACTAGATACATAAAGTCTTCAATTAGGGGAACTAGATACATAAAGTCTTCAATTAGGGAACTAGATACATAAAGTCTTCAATTAGGGGAACTAGATACATAAAGTCTTCAAATAGGGAACTAGATACATAAAGTCTTCAATTAGGGAACTAGATACATAAAGTCTTCAATTAGGGAACTAGATACATAAAGTCTTCAATTAGGGAACTAGATACATAAAGTCTTCAATTAGGGGAACTAGATACATAAAGTCTTCAATTAGGGGAACTAGATACATAAAGTCTTCAATTAGGGAACTAGATACATAAAGTCTTCAATTAGGGAACTAGATACACAAAGTCTTCAATTAGGGAACTAGATACATAAAGTCTTCAATTAGGGAACTAGATACACAACGTCTTCAATTAGGGAACTAGATACACAAAGTCTTCAATTAGGGAACTAGATACACAAAGTCTTCAATTAGGGAACTAGATACATAAAGTCTTCAATTAGGGAACTAGATACATAAAGTGTTCAATTAGGGAGACTAGATACATAAAGTCTTCAATTAGGGAACTAGATACACAACGTCTTCAATTAGGGAACTAGATACACAAAGTCTTCAATTAGGGAACTAGATACATAAAGTCTTCAATTAGGGAACTAGATACATAAAGTCTTCAATTAGGGAACTAGATACATAAAGTCTTCAATTAGGGAGACTAGATACATAACGTCTTCAATTAGGGAACTAGATACATAAAGTCTTCAATTAGGGAACTAGATACATAAAGTCTTCAATTAGGGAACTAGATACATAAAGTCTTCAATTAGGGAACTAGATACACAACGTCTTCAATTAGGGAACTAGATACACAAAGTCTTAAATTAGGGAACTAGATACATAACGTCTTCAATTAGGGAGACTAGATACATAAAGTCTTCAATTAGGGAACTAGATACATAAAGTCTTCAATTAGGGAACTAGATACATAAAGTCTTCAATTAGGGAACTAGATACACAAAGTCTTCAATTAGGGAACTAGATACACAAAGTCTTCAATTAGGGAACTAGATACACAAAGTCTTCAATTAGGGGACTAGATACATAAAGTCTTCAATTAGGGAACTAGATACATAAAGTCTTCAATTAGGGGACAAGATACATAAAGTCTTCAATTAGGGAACTAGATACACAAAGTCTTCAATTAGGGAACTAGATACACAAAGTCTTCAATTAGGGGACTAGATACATAAAGTCTTCAATTAGGGAACTAGATACATAAAGTCTTCAATTAGGGAACTAGATACATAAAGTCTTCAATTAGGGAACTAGATACATAAAGTCTTCAATTAGGGAACTAGATACATAAAGTCTTCAATTAGGGAGACTAGATACATAAAGTGTTCAATTAGGGAGACAAGATACATAAAGTCTTCAATTAGGGAAACTAGATACATAAAGTCTTCAATTAGGGAACTAGATACATAAAGTCTTCAATTAGGGAACTAGATACATAAAGTCTTCAATTAGGGAACTAGATACATAAATTCTTCAATTAGGGTGACTACATACATAAAGTCTTCAATTAGGGAGACTAGATACATAAAGTCTTCAATTAGGGGGGACTACATACATAAAGTCTTCAATTAGGGGGACTACATACATAAAGTCTTCAATTAGGGAGACTAGATACATAAAGTCTTCAATTAGGGGGGACTACATACATAAAGTCTTCAATTAGGGGAACTAGATACATAAAGTCTTCAATTAGGGGGGACTACATACATAAATTCTTCAATTAGGGGGACTACATACATAGAGTCTTCAATTAGGTGGACTACATACATAAAGTCTTCAATTAGGGAACTAGATACATAAAGTCTTCAATTAGGGGGGACTACATACATAAAGTGCTTTCATTTTGTTCTGCCCCTGAACAAGGCAGTTAACCCACTGTTCCTAGACCAGTTAACCCACTGTTCCTAGACCAGTTAACCCACTGTTCCTAGACCAGTTAACCCACTGTTCCTAGACCAGTTAACCCACTGTTCCTAGACCAGTTAACCCACTGTTCCTAGACCAGTTAACCCACTGTTCCTAGACCAGTTAACCCACTGTTCCTAGCATCATTGAAAGTAAGAATTTGTTCTTAACTGACTTGCCTAGTTAAATAAAAGTAACATATATATGTTTTCATAAATGTCAAAACTTGAAACAGATGTGTTTGAAAATACCGTCAAATAAAATTTGATATTATAAACTGTAACCTCATATGAAGCATTTGATCTGAGATGTTGGAGTATTGGCGTATAGAGTCACATTTAAAATGTTAGCTTCACTGTCAAAATACAGTGCCTTGCGAAAGTATTTGGCCCCCTTGAACTTTGCGACCTTTTGCCACATTTCAGGATTCAAACATAAAGATATAAAACTGTATTTTTTTGTGAAGAATCAACAAGTGGAACACAATCATGAAGTGGAACGACATTTATTGGATATTTCAAACTTTTTGAACAAATCAAAAACTGAAAAATTGGGCGTGCAAAATTATTCAGCCCCCTTAAGTTAATACTTTGTAGCGCCACCTTTTGCTGCGATTACAGCTGTAAGTCGCTTGGGGTATGTCTCTATCAGTTTTGCACATCGAGAGACTGAATTTTTTTTCCCATTCCTCCTTGCAAAACAGCTTGAGCTCAGTGAGGTTGGATGGAGAGCATTTGTGAACAGCAGTTTTCAGTTCTTTCCACAGATTCTCGATTGGATTCAGGTCTGAACTTTGACTTGGCCATTCTAACACCTGGATATGTTTATTTTTGAACCATTCCATTGTAGATTTTGCTTTATGTTTTGGATCATTGTCTTGTTGGAAGACAAATCTCTGTCCCAGTCTCAGGTCTTTTACAGACTCCATCAGGTTTTCTTCCAGAATGGTCCTGATTTGGCTCCATCCATCTTCCCATCAATTTTAACCATCTTCCCTGTCCCTGCTGAAGAAAAGCAGGCCCAAACCATGATGCTGCCACCACCATGTTTGACAGTGGGGATGGTGTGTTCAGCTGTGTTGCTTTTACGCCAAACATAACGTTTTGCATTGTTGCCAAAAAGTTCAATTTTGGTTTCATCTGACCAGAGCACCTTCTTCCACATGTTTGGTGTTTCTCCCAGGTGGCTTGTGGCAAACTTTAAACGACACTTTTTATGGATATCTTTAAGAAATGGCTTTCTTCTTGCCACTCTTCCATAAAGGCCAGATTTGTGCAATATACGACTGATTGTTGTCCTATGGACAGAGTCTCCCACCTCAGCTGTAGATCTCTGCAGTTCATCCAGAGTGATCATGGGCCTCTTGGCTGCATCTCTGATCAGTCTTCTCCTTGTATGAGCTGAAAGTTTAGAGGGACGGCCAGGTCTTGGTAGATTTGCAGTGGTCTGATACTCCTTCCATGT